>NW_027502794.1:0-50690 GCF_021521415.1 Bidens hawaiensis
AATCACACTTTTTGATTTCTTGCACTGCGCCCATGTGCATTCCCGTCCAATAATATCCTGCGTTCATGAGTTTGGCCACAACCATTCTTGGAACAGCATGAAGACCACAAATCCCCTCATGAACCTCTCGTATCAAATAATTTGCATCCTCATCGTCCACACACCTCAGGAGTGGTCCGAGGAAGGATCTTCGGTATAAGATACCGTCTTGTACTTGGTAGTTCAAGGCTTTGTGTCTGATTTTCCGGGCCGCAGATTTTTCTTCCGAAAGAACTCCTGATGTCAAGTAAACCATGATTAGTGTCATCCAGGATTCAACACTGGTTTGTATCACTAAGACTTGATGTTGCAGGACAGAAGGTCGATCGAGGACTTCTACATGAATATCTTGCAAAGTGTTCAAAATTTGTTGAAGCTAATTTGCTAAGAGCATCCCCCGACTTGTTTTCACTTCGTTTGATGTGGATGACTTTGCAAGATGAAAATTGAAGGATCAAATCCTTTGCTTGTGACAAGTATAAAGCCATCACATCATTCTTTGCCTTATAAGTCCCATTGATCTGTCCTGTGATCAACATAGAATCCACCTGTGCCTCCAAATGTTTCACCCAAAGTTTCTTGGCTATAAGCAGGCCTGCAAGGAAAGCTTCATACTCTGCCTTATTGTTGGTACTTTTGAAGTCCAACTTTGTAGCATAAGTAAATTCATGGCCTTCGGGATTAACCAGCCTGAGGCATGCACCTGATCCTTCATTACTTGAAGCTCCGTCTGTGAACAGCGACCAAACTTGGTTTCTCTCCGGAGGTAACAGGGGTTCCTGTTCGCTCAAGCATTCCTCTTCTTTGTTCAGCGGGACTTCTGTCACAAAGTCCACCAATACTTGACCCTTGATTGCTGGTCTGGGTTTGTACTCCATTGCGTGTTCTCCTAATTCAATGGCCCATTTTGCCTAACGTCCGGACAACTCTGGCTTGCTCGATACATTTTTCAACTTGTACCCTGTTAGAACATTAATGGGATGGCCCTAGAAATATCTGCGGAGGCGCCTGACAGCATAGACCAGTGTCAAAACCAGTTTTTCGAGCATTGAATACCTGGTTTATGGACCTGTCAACATTCTACTGACATAATAAATTGGTGTTTGAACATTTTTTATATCTTCCAGTAGCACGGATCCAATGGAAATACCAGATGTTGACAAGTATAATGTCAGAGGCTCTCCCGCATATGGTGCTGTCAAGGTAGGTAATTCCATCAAACACTTTTTGACCTCTAGAAATGCTTGCTCGGCTTCTGCAGTCCATGTAAAGTGTGTTTTCTTGAGATAATTCCTCAAAGTTGAAACAAATGGATAAGATTTGGATGCGTGATTGGCTAAGAATCTGTTTAACGCAACCAGCCTGCCATTAAGTATCTGTACATCTTTGAGGGATGAAGTTGAAGGCATGCGGGCTACTGCTTGAACCTTTTCTAGTCTGGCTTTAAACCGCACCCGTTACTATGACGCCCAAAATTTTCCCTCTTCCATTCCGAAGGAACACTTACTGGGGTTAAGTTTCATGTTGATCCTCCTCAGAGTATCAAACGTTTCCTCTATGTCTCGTAACATCTGATCCTCCTCAACACTCTTTATAACTAGATCGTCCACATACACTTCCATGTTTCGCCCAATCTGATCCATAAATGCCTCATCCATCAAACGTTGATATGTAGCCCCCGCATTCTTCAGTCCAAAGGGCATCATCTTATAGCAGTACGTGCCTTCGTCTGGGC
This sequence comes from Bidens hawaiensis, assembly GCF_021521415.1. Taxonomy (NCBI): domain Eukaryota; kingdom Viridiplantae; phylum Streptophyta; class Magnoliopsida; order Asterales; family Asteraceae; genus Bidens; species Bidens hawaiensis. Next base: position 1,775 of record NW_027502794.1, read on the forward strand.
GAAATGTCGTTTTATCCTCATCACCTGCTGCCATGCGGATTTGGTGGTAGCCTTTATAGGCGTCGAGGAAGCATTTGAACTTGAATGGGGCTACCGCATCAACTTTGAGATCGATTTCATGCAATGGATAACAGTCTTTCGGGCATGCCTTATTCAAGTCATTGAAGTCTATGCATATCCGCCATGTTCCATTGCTTTTGGGAACGATGAATGGATTAGCAACCCAAGTCTGATATTGAATTTCGCGGATGGTTCCAACATTCAGCAGGTCTTGGACTTGTTCATTCATAGATTTGGTTTGCTCGGGGCCCATTTTTCGCTTCTTTTGAACAATTGGTGTGAATGCTGGATTTACCCTCAATTTATGTTCCGCAATTCTCCACGGGACACCGGTCATGTCAGCGGGTTCCCAAGCGAATATATCCACGTTCTGCGTCAATAATTGCTTCAAAAATGTCCTTACACTCTATGAAATAGCAGGCCCAATTGTGATTGTTTGATCCGAAATTTTTTGTTCAATACCCACTTTTCAGTCTCAGTTCTTTCTGCTTGCTTTGGCAATTTGCATGGTTTTGAAATTTCTGCTGTAAAGCAATGACGGTTGATGTGGATGATAGCTACGTCGGTGCGGGTCGGAACCCCCACTGCGCCGTGAGCTGTAGAGTGGTGGGCATTGAAATCACCAATCGCCTCACTCCCTAGGATAATATCATGCTTTGATATCACCGGTAAGACTAGGAATTTGACGTCTTCAGTTCTTGAATGTTTTCAATCACTAAGTGTGATTGGAAAAGAAATTATTCACCGTGGATGCATCACTTCAACCTCACCTTGTTTTCCTCATCCAGTTGTTCTAAACATTGTTCATACATTATGTCTGATCTACTTCCAGTACCAAAGAAGACATAATATGAACGGTAATTACCTATGAGGGTAGTGATTATCAGCGGTTCTTGTTACATGGACCTCCTTTGACCCGCGGGAAAATTACGGGTTCACACTTCCATTCTTCTTCCTCAATCGCTTGTCTCTTCCCTCCAACTGTACGCCCACCTTGAACCATGTGAACGTTCAAGTCCTTGATCTGTTTTTTGGACAGGCCCTGGTTGTCCTACAAGGAGGCTTTGCCAGGCCCTTGTCTTGAATTCTTGACCAAGTGTCTAACTTTTCCAGACTTGACCGCAACTTCAATTTCACCCTTCAAAGCCATACACTCATCCGTTTTATGACCGCTGTCATCATGGAGCGTGCAGTGTTTCTTAGGATTAAGGAATGATCTCTTCATGATTGGATGAGTTTTTTTTGAATTTCACATTCTCAGTAGTAAAGATCTCAGAGAGACTCTTTGTCAACTGGGTATAACTGTTAGCATGTTGCGTCGAGGCACTTGCTTTTTTCTTGTTACCAATCAGTGATCTCGCAACAAACTATTTTAGTGCACTTGAGAAAGGTCCGAGTCTTGACCAAATCGTCCCTATAGCCTGTTTGTTTGCCCGCGACTTTTGAATTCCACTTTTAGATTTTGCTTTAGGCTGTCAGACCCTAAAGTCTTTTCAGGCCTTGCGAACAATTTTGATGCGGACATTATTTCGTCCCATTCTTGAGGTATTCCATCGTTTTCAGTCAGAGTGGGGATCAACACGTTACTTCATACGTTTTTATGGAAGGTTCCCCCACAACATATCTTTGTTGATTCCTCCGATATTCAAGCCACAGAGTAATGAAATCTTCAACAGATTCATTATCTCAACGAACAACATCTAAAATTTCTGACGGGTCACGCGTATGTTTCTTTTGCTGATTGAAATGTTGGGAGAATTTTTTCACCAGATCATCCCAGCTAGTAATATGTGTGACATTCGTCATTTTTGAAACCCAAAAACCCGACCCATTTTAAAATTTCGACACCTTTTCGATTTTTATTTATTAATAACATGGTGAATTATTTTTGTATTTATGTTCATGATGTTTTTATTTTTTTTATGTTGTTTTGTTGTTTATGATGTTACAAATTTAATCCTAAGTATCATGTCATCTTTCTTTCATAAATTGAGACAAAGACATTTAATTGGTCATAAAAGACATTCAACTAGTCAAGACCATGTTTCAAGCCTTATGACTAGCCTCTTGAGTAGCCATAAAATTAACTCACTTGACCTTGTTATTAACGATTTTGAGCCTATATAAAGCTCATTCATTCTCTACATTCCTTGCACAACTAATTTACACTCAAAATCATTCAAGCTTGTCAATTTCTCCCAAGTCCCAAGTTTGACTTCCAAAAGACAATTTCTCAAGAATTATTATTTTCTTTTTCTCTTTGATCCAATCCCCGGGGTCATTCGTTGAACCGAACTCTGTTAGTTCACTTGCTTAAAGACATTTTTCTCTCTCAACTCGCTTACTTAACAAGTGAGTTTTTCATAACCCCTTTTTAAATCTTTTAATATTTTTTGGGGTGTAGCATGTCACAAGTTTTTATTTCGTTAGTTATGCACTTATTCATAAAACGATTCACATTTATCGTACTTGTTAATATTATTCTTGCATATTGTTTATGATTATACGTGAACTTGCTTGCAACGTGTTTACTGTTTTTATGGTGGAAGTTACGCAAACGCATACACATAGTAGGAGGGTCCGACGGGACGTACCTGCGCCGTCTAACGTTACGACTTCAATTTTTTACGTAAGGTGGTTCTCATTTCCCCGACTTCTGCGGCTTCAGCTAAATGAACGGGAGGACGACACTATTTGATTTCATTTACATTATGTTTGAATGTTTATTGCATGGCGATCGTTGAATCACACATTTTATATATATTTATATACATAAAAACTTATGAAAACTCACCAACATGTGTTGTTGACAAAATATATTATTTTAAACGTGCTGCAGGTTGGTACGATGAAGTGACAGGACAAGAGAATTAGTTATACCCTAGGATTATTTCAATGAATAATATTTGCTTCATTTAGATGTGATGTTCTTTTTGTCTCATTATCAAACTATTTGTGTACTTGTGAAATTATGAAATAAAATAAATATATTGTCATTATTAATAGTGTTACGAGCTTATGAGTGATCTGTACGTTGCACCCGGGCATATTCCGCTTAAAGCCGGGGTGTTACAGGTATTCCGCTTAAAGCCGGGGTGTTACAGGTATTCCGCTTAAAGCTGGGGTGTTACAGATCTGTAACACCCCGGCGTTAAGAGGAATACGCCCGGGTGTAACGTACAGATCACTCATAGCTCGTAACACTATTTAAAGCGGCAATAATTATATAATTTCATTTCGTAACATAACATGTACACAATTATTCATAACTAAAAATAAAAAGAAACACTTTATCAAAACAATAAATAAGTTCTTTATTCAAATATCCTAAGGTACAGTAATGATCTTCATCCTTAGCATGCCATCGATTCAACCTGTAGCACGTTGAAAATAATATATTTGTCAACAATTAAGTTGGTCAGTTTTCATAAGTTTTTGAGTATACATATATATATATAAACCACGATTCAACATTCGTAATTTAATAAATATATTGTCACTATTAATAGTGTTACGAGCTTATGAGTGATTTGTACGTTGCACCTGGGCGTATTCCGCTTAAAGCCGAGATGTTACAGATTGGTATCAGATCCGTGACTATAAGATAGGTGGTTAGACGTAATGACCTAGTATAGTTATAGTTTATTTTTAGGGCCCCAAATGCATGTATACTCTATGTGTTATGTGCCCGCATCTTTTAAGATTGTTCATATGCTTCAAGTATATTTATAATATTTTATAACGTCGCATGTACACTTACTCATAAACAAACTCTAAGGCTTATGCCTAAGCAATTTTGTAATCTTTTATATTTTTCAACGAATTTGTGATGTTTAATGTAATAATTCGTGTTTCGATATTTTGATTTTCGTTGTCATTAATGATGTTTTTACTCGACGGGTATGTGGTAACTGGAAGAAGGATGCACTTGTTATTTTTCGAATCCTTGACATCGTAGTATTAAACTTAAGGATAAGCAATGTGTATAAATCACAATCTACCGCGGGACCTGGTTGCTTACTTGGAGGGTTCGGAAAGGGTGCTGAAACTTATTAGACCAAAATATATCATACCAAACGTCATACGAACTATTACTTTAAGTTATCAAACGTGATTATTTTCCTTTGTGAATAGAAAGTGGTTTCACTCTTACTCTTAAAATTGCATACAAGTTATGGTGGTACATGCAATGTATGATTCCAAAGACTCAATTGTTCATATTATGGTTTTAATTGAAAATTCGAAAAGTCATTGTGATACATGAATAGTCGAGTTTTCAATTCGTTTTCTTTAGTTATATATTCATTTATTATTATGGTTTTAATTGAAAATTCGAAAAGTCATGGTGATACATGAATAGTCGAGTTTTTAATTCATTTTATTTAGTTATATATTCATTTATTATTGTGATTTAATTTAAAATTCGAAAAGTCATTGTGATACATGAACAGTCGAGTTTCAATTTTTTTTTCTTTGTTCAGATATTCAGTTATTATTTTGGTTTAATTGAAAATTCAAAAAGTTATGGTGATACAAGAATAGTTGATTTTTCAGTTCGTTTTATTTAGTTATATATTCATTTATTATTGTGATTTAATTGAATTTCAAAAAGTCATGGTGATACATGAATAATCGAGTTTCAGTTTGTTTTCTTTGTTCAGATATGCAGTTATTATTTTGGTTTAACTGAAAATTCAAAAAGTCACGGTGATACATGAACACTCAATTTTCAACTTGATTTTACTGTTTATATTGGGATACGAAATTCTATCGTGGTTCATGGATATTCTGCTTTCAAATTTGATTTATTTTAATTTGATTATTTATGAAATTCTTATTGAAATGCGAAAACTCATGTTGGGTCACGAACATTTCAATCTCGAATTCAAATTTTGCTTCATGTGATTTTATTTATTTATTTTGATGAGTTATATAGAGTAATTAAGATTTCAAAAATGTTTCATGTAGTGTTTATTTTGGTTGGTAATTCTAATTTCATATTTACATCCCATGTCACGGTAATTACTTCCGCTTCGCAACATGTCTTCTCATTTTTGTCGACTTCGCCCTCGAAACTCAACCCGTAAAGTGACAGCCCAAATTTTCAAGCAATAGGTAGTCGTTATCCCCACCATGATGACCCAAATGAATCAAAACTCATCAACACCAACAACAACAAGCACAAACACCAAATCTATGCCCTAACCAATCTAAAACCTAACACAAACCCAATATACCCAAAGCCAACCCAACAAAAAAAAGCCCTATACGGAACACAAAACCTTTGTATAACTCGTTTATACGTCACCACTCAATCGCTTCACAATATCGAAATGCTTTCCATGACTCATTACTCAACCATTTCCCACACATTATGTTTTACCATATGCTCATGTTGCGAGCCTACTACATTATATTGACCCAAGCACACCAACAATGATCAGGAACGCCTAACTTGTGTTTTGCCATGCAACACTCTAAACCGAATTCCCTAGCCACTTGAAGCTCACTCGTAGCCTTGCGCCAACACTTATTCATTTCTTACTCATCAAAAATACTTATTATTTTTTTATACCACACATGTTTCTCCGTATTCATTTATTTATGAACACATTACACTTGTAATTTCAAATCATCGACTATTTTAAAATAGTTAATTCACAAGTATTTAACTAAGTTGATTTAAAAAGAGAGAGAGAGAGATAGAGAGAGAGAATTTAAGTAAAGTCAAATGGTTTATTATTATTATTATTATTATTATTATTATTATTATTTTATACCACACATGTTTCTCCGTATTCATTTATTTATGAACACATTACACTTGTAATTTCAAATCCTCGACTATTTTAAAATAGTTAATTCACAAGTATTTAACTAAGTTGATTTAAAAAGAGAGAGAGAGATAGAGAGAGAGAGAATTTAAGTAAAGTCAAATGGTTTATTATTATTATTATTATTATTATTATTATTACTACTGTTGTTGTTGTTGTCATTATATCACAACTATTATTAATTTTATTATTATTATCATCAGTACTATTATTACTATTACCAGCATTATTCTTATTATATATAATATTTTTTTAGGTTAAATGAAATATTTAAATAAATTATTTGTTTCAAACAAGTCTTAAGCTTATGAGGCTATTATATTATCACTATAACATTTCTATCAAAATGAGTCATTTTATTTGGTGATTCTCTCTAAAGTTTTCATATGACACCGCCAAAAGGGAATCCTTTATTTTACATAAAAAATTCATAAAGTTTCTCTAGCCTTAGTATTAAATAAGGACTTTCATTTATCATAAAAAATTTTTAACTTGAATTCTAAAAACATCACGTTGTGCAACCGATTTTCACGAATTAAAATGAATGTTAAAAATCATTTTACCCCCTTCCTCAACGCCAACGAGTTTCAGTTAACAAATCATGGCACCGACCTCACCCTAGCCTTCATACCTCAAACCCACCTACCTTCGAGAAGACAAGATCGCAAGCTTCGTTTTGTTTTTCTTTAACTTCCTCTTCATGCATTTTTTATATATAATTCTATCTGGATATAATCGAAATAATATTATGTATCTAATTTCTTCGAAGGTTTTTATGAAATTTGTATTTGAGTTTGGTTATTTATTGATTGTTGACATATTTTCGTTCATGTGTACTCTCAAGCACGAAACAAACAAGTACATACATCATTTATAATACATATAGTCGCTTTGTCGAATTGGTATACTTTTGTTACCTCAATCTTGCGGTCTATGATCGATTTACCACGAACGTAATCAGTTAGTGGAAGTTGAGACTATGAACATGGTTTCTACCTTTGGCTATCCATTACCGGTTACCTCTAAATGGATTTATTTATAACCAGGACTATAATTATAGCTATCTAGTAGAAGTCACATGTTCATTTTATATTTACTTTACATGAATTGTTTTGTTTATTTGTTTGTTTATTTTCCCGCTCAATGTTTTTATCGAACCATCTTGTTATTCTTGATCTTAATGTTTTATTAATTTGAGTCCAATGTTTTACTTTGTTATTCTCAATCTCGAAGTTTCAACTGTTCACTTTGTTATTCACAATCTCAATGTTGCATTTATTCATGTTGACACTTTATTTTATATGAAATTTTCACTTGTTTAGCGTGTCATTATTGACCAAAAAAAACTTAATCTATTTTGATATTTTTACAAAAAAAGTGTCGTTAATTCTTGAAATCAACGTTGTATCGACTTATTTGGTTATATGTGTTAGTCACCCAACTATTCTTGACCCACAATATCCCATTTATTTATTGCGATGTTCATGGCTTTAATGTTTCATTCATTATGTTTATCATTTTGTTTATCATTTTGTGTTACTCTAGAGATTCGCTTATTTCATTCTAACTTCAATAGTTTCGTTTATTTCGTTTTAAAACTCAATAACATCGTTTATATCTTTTCAATCTTTATAACATTGTTTATTTCGATTTAAACCCCAATAGAATTGTTTATTTTGTTAAACTTTAATAGTTTAATTTATTATTTTTACCTAATGTTTTCGCGTAATCCTTGACCTCAAGGGTTTGTTTATAATTTTTGTTAGTTTTGATCCTTATAGTTCATTGTTCTTGATTTCCACACATTGGGACGGATTATGTAGACCATCCGACGATAAAGGTAATTATGGGTCGACACTTAATTATCAAAGTCCTCGCATGGAAAACATAATAAGTTCGGTTGTGTGGAGTAACTCTGAACTTGGAATGATTTTGGGAAACGGGATAAATGCAGTATGATAAGTGCACGATGGATACGCCGCTGGTACATCCTATATATAAGTGTGCTCGCCATACATCCCATTTGTGGCGTTTTTTTTAGTCATTCAAAGATCAGTATTATTAATTTATTTGTTTAATGATTTTATTTTTCATATATATATAAAATTGGTTATAACTTTTAACAACTCCATGTAGTAGTTGTTTTCTTTATTTTATTTTTAATTTAATTTCGGGACGAAATTTCTAAAAGTTGAGAATCCTGTGACATTCGTCATTTTTGAAACCCGAAAACCCGACCCATTTTAAAATTTCGACACCTTTTCGATCTTTATTTATTAATAACATGGTGAATTATTTTTGTATTTATGTTCATGATGTTTATGTTTTTTTTATGTTGTTTTGTTGTTTATGATGTTACAAATTTAATCCTAAGTATCATGTCATATTTCTTTTATAAATTGAGTCAAAGACATTTTATTGGTCATAAAAGACATTCAACTAGTCAAGACCATGTTTCAAGCCTTATGACTTGCCTCTTGACTAGCCATAAAATAAACTCACTTGACATTGTTATTAACGATTTTGAGCCTATATAAAGCTCACTCATTCTCTAAATTCCTTGCACAACTAATTTACACTCAAAATCATTCAAGCTTGTCAATTTCTCCCAAGTCTCAAGTTTGACTTTCAAAAGACAATTGCTCAAGAATTATTATTTTCTTTTTCTCTTTGATCCAATCCCCGGGGTCGTTCGTTGAACCGACCTCTGTCGGTTCACTTGCTTAAAGAAATTTTTCTCTCTCGACTCGCTTACTTAACAAGTGAGTTTTTCATAACCCTTTTTTAACTCTTTTAATATTTTTGGGGTGTAGCATGTCACAAGTTTTTATTTCGTTAGTTATGCACTTATGCATAAAACGATTCACATTTATCGTACATGTTAATATTATTCTTGCATATTGTTTATAATTATACGTGAACTTGCTTGCAACGTGTTTACTGTTTTTATGGTGGAAGTTACGCAAACGCATACACATAGTGGGAGGGTCCGACGGGACGTACCTACGCCGTCTAACGTTACGACTTCAGTTGTTTACAAGGTGGTTCTCATTCCCCGACTTCTGCGGCTTCGGCTAAATGAACGGGAGGAAGACACTATTTGATTTCATTTACATTATGTTTGAATGTTTATTGCATGGCGATCGTTGAATCACACATTTTATATATATTTATATATATAAACACTTATGAAAACTCACCAACATGTGTTGTTGACAAAATATATTATTTTAAACGTGCTGCAAGTTGATACGATGAAGTGACAGGACAAGAAAATTATTTATACCCTAGGATTATTTCAATGAATAATATTTGCTTCATTTAGATGTGATGTTCTTTTTGTCTCATTATCAAACTATTTGTGTACTTGTGAAATTATGAAATAAAATAAATATATTGTCATTATTAATAGTGTTACGAGCTTATGAGTGATCTGTACATTGCACCCGGGCGTATTCCGCTTAAAGCCGGGGTGTTACAATCTGCCCATCAGGTAATTTTTCAAACCATTCGTGCGCTTCCTCAGTTAATGTCAATGCGAACATGTGACACCAATATGGGAGCGTCTATCCGCTAACTCCACCAACTGCTACAAAATTCAGAAGGTGATCACTAGGATCCGTCATCCCATCACACTTTCCCAAAGACGTAGGAAACTTTGCATTGACTAGGAATGGAGCTGTAGCGATGCGTGCTATGAACTTCGATTTTTCAGCAAAAGTCTTCTTCCGCATCACTACGATATTCGGTTTGGCGAACTACCGTATGCGGGCGGCTAGTCTCCTCTCGTCCATGAATTCTGCTATCTCCGCTGTAATAACTAATTCAACTTGGACGGTATGTTGAATCATAACTTTCATGTTCTTCTCTGTAGGAGGGCATGCTCATGACCATGCGAGGATGGTCACACCTCCTCCATTCAAACTCATCACTAGGAAACCTCTCCGTTTGAAGGCTATCACGCATCTGACTCCTCCGCACCGTCGGGGGAGGAGATGGAGATCTCTTGGGAGTCTCGACATGAGCTAAATTTCGGGCATAGATTCACTCTTCACGAACCATACGCTCGTATTCAGCCATAGTTTTTTCTTGCTGGATACGTAACCATTATTCAAGAGATTGAATACCTTCAGATATGTGGCTATGACGATGAGATCTCGCCAGCTCAGAATGATCAGACCCATATTCTAGGCCTAGATCTGTACGACCTCGCCGGGATTCAACCGTCACGTGCCCTAAGTCACCCGTAATTGGACCACCAGGCGCTTCAACATCAACAATTCGTCTAACTGTTGCTGGAGTTTCCGTCAGCCCTTGGTGAGATTGACCATATCGTTCAAACCAACAGAAAATAATCACAATTCTAGCAAAAACAGATGGCGCCAATGAAGAAACACTGGACCTAATCCCCTCACGGGGTCGAGTTTTCCGGTTGCTGGAAACACAAACAGAGAGGGAGGGGGTTGCCGGAGCAGGGGCTCGCCGGAAAAGAAAAACAAGGGAGGGAAGAGGGAGTGGCCGGTGTCGGAGAAAGGGGAGGACGGTAGCCGGAGATTGTCGGTCGCCGGAAACCGAAAGAAAAAGAGAGGGTGCGGTTGTGGTTTTTTTTTTTAAAAAATGGGTTAGGGTTAGGGTTTGTATACATATATATATATATATATATATATATATATATATATATATATATATATATATATATATATATATATATATATATTACATATATTCAAAACAGCCCCATTAAGTTTCAGTTAAAGTTTAATATGAGTTTTAAAGGTTTTTTTAACGACACTATAATATGAAAAACATCGATTTATTGATAATCGAGGTCTTTAATAATATTATGTAATAATTAAATAAGGTTCTAAAAATGTTGAGTCGGGTTTACATAATAAACGTTTACAAAACGAATATAACTCGAGACCCGAAATTGATGAATGTCACAGTATCCCAACTTTTTGGCAATTTCGTCCAGAAATTAAAATAAACATAAAGAAAAAGTAATTATTAACGAATATTGTCTTTAGTAAGATAATTGCATGAACAATTTTAAGCAAAAGAATAACGTCAAATCCTTGCATGACTCGAAAAATGCTACAAATGAGAAACAAAATAAAGGCACTTATATATAGGATGTACCGGCGGCGTATCCAATGTGCCCTTATCATAACTCGCATTTCTACTATTTTCCGCTAACATCCTCGGGCCTGAGTTATCGCACACAAGTGTACTTACTATGGCTTCCATACGGGGATTTCGATAAGTAAGTGTTGTAACATCCTACTTTTGGTTATAATAATAAAATAAATTTCGTCTACTTTATAGTGGGTCGTTATCGGTTTAAATAAATAGAATATGAGTTGGGCTTGTATTGGTTAAATGGGTATGTGTTATGGACTTGGGTTAGAATGAAAGAAGGAAATGACCAAGGGCTTAAGCCCATGATCTATAAATATATAAATCATAATCACCATTTAATTCCTCATTTACACATATTCCATACACCATCTAAAACACACACTTAAGATCTCTCTCTAGTTTCTCCTTCTCTCTCTAGCCGAAATCATCAAGGAAACGAGCACCGACCCGAGGTAATGATAGTATGATGTTGTATGAGCTTAAACCCGTTAGATAATGTCGCAACACGACGAGCCGACACCGTTAAACCATTTAAGTCACGAGATCCGGGTAGAATCGGGTATAAACCAAACCTAAGATGAGTTTAGGGATCACCCTAGCTCAGATCTGGATCGAACGGGACGAAAAACGATGAAAAACGGTGTAAAACATGTTTTTCCGGTGAGATTTGCGGTTTTCCCGGCGACGGCGGCGCCGGAAAGGATGCCGGTACGAGGTTAGCATGTTAGAGAATGTTTCTGAAATTCTCTGACCTTAACCTAATTCATTAACAGAGAGTTAACGAATTAGAGGTAATTCGTTAAGATGATTCGCTAAAGGAAGCCTAACGAACTAGACTTAGTTCGTGTTCAAATTCGTTAAGGATAAGATAACGAACTAACTCCCAATTTGCTATGACCATTCGTTATCAGAGATAACTAATTAGAAGGTCCAATTCGTTACATGGACTGGTTCGTTATATGGACTGATTCGTCAAAGGACCAGTTCGTTAGATGGTTCAATTCGTTACGCTGACCAGTTCATTATAACAGTCAATTCGTTATGAACACAATTCGTTATGAACCCAATTCGTTAAGAACCAAGTAACGAACTAGAAGTTTAATAAAATGACAGAACAGCCCCTGCACTTATCCATGTTGACCTGCCAGCTCTACCCCAGCCAGGGGCTCTGCCCCTTGGACCATGCTAGGGGTTGTTGCCCCTAGACCCTGCTGCCAGGGGCGCTGCACCTGGACCCCCGTTCGTTGGGGGTTATTGATAAACTAGAGACGCTTTATGGGTAGCGATAGATAATTGATACGTGTAATTGTTATACAGTTAGTCGTGCCCAGCTCAAGAAAGGAATAACCATAAACGGTGAACGTAACCGCATTCAGGTGAGTTTCTAGCCCCATTCCTTGTTATATTTTCGGGGCTGTGTGCCTACTCGATGTGAATTGTTAATACACCTATCCTAAGTGATAAGTGTATGCATATGTGATTATGTGAAAAGTATAGATGAGTGCTTGTCGGTACGTGAACGATCTTCGGATATTGCATGTACTGTCAAGTTATACCTATGGATATGAATGTTATGTATAATGTATGAATGATATGTTTGTATTTTATGAATAAATGTAAGAGGTAGCCAGGTACAGAGGAAAGAGATTGAGCCCTAATAATACTCAAGGCCGAAAAAGGGACCGAGCCCTAATTATACTCGAGGCAGTAGGGAGTAATGCTCTTTAAAATGTAGAAGTATGTAAAGTATTGATAGATGTAAAGTATGTAAAGAAAGAATAAAAGAAAGAATGAAAGAAAGGATGTATATATTTATATATGTATGAAAGAAAGATGAGCATGTTAAGTATATAATATGTATCTTCGGATGCGTATGTATAAGTAGGTGAAAGTATTGTATGCTACCTGATTAACTAGAACTCACTCAGCGTAGCTGACTTTTAGTATGCACGCAGGTTAACAGATTGAGACAGCTGGTTTGAGATGGACACATGGCAGGATTGAAGTGGCTGGCATCTGAAGATTTTCATGATGTTTTAAACGTTATAATTTATGTTATGTTTTAAAAGACAAATTATGGATAATTGTAATGAATGGTTGATGCTTTATATTATTCCGCGAATGTTTTAAAAAACTATGATATTTAGAACTACGTTTATGAGTAAATTCAACATCCAAAGTAGGGCACCGGGATCGGGGCCTTACAAGTGTGCACCCATAATTATTTAGATCGTCGTATGGTCCACATGGTTCTTCCCATTGTGTGGTTTAAAAGATATTTAGTTTTTGAAATCTTAAACATTTGAAACGATCATAAATCTGTTGGATTTTACACAAATTGTTAAAATAATACACGCGGTTGGAAATTTTGGGGTTGACCTTTTAAATAAGTAGGAAAATGGAATAAATCATTGAAACAATTAAAATCTTATAATATAACAAAAGTGAAAATACCAATTTGGTTTAAATAAGTAAAGTCGATCGAATAATATAAAATTTTAGGGTAAACAAACTGAAATGAGACTTGAAGTTAAATGTCCTCAGTGTGCAAAAATAAGTAAATCATTAAAATCCATGGTTGAAAGTCGGGTCACTAAATTAGTATAAAAATCCGATGAGTGAAATTTTAATAATGAGGACCCTGATAGAGGGAAATGAGAAATCAAATAGATGAAACGAGAATCCAAAGAGTGAAAAATGAAAAATCCAATAGGTGTAAATGAGAAACCCAAAAAGTGAGTACATGAGGTCGGGGTAAACAACGTTACAATTAATAATAGCTTACGATGAGTTTCATAAGTGAACAAACTTGAGGTTAAAAGTAATTGAGAATTCGATTGCGTAGAATGTAATAACATGATAAATGAGGTGAGTTTCTTGGGGTGACGCATACGTGTGTCAACATAATTAAAATAGTATTTGATTAACAACCAAAACAATCGATGAAATGTGATAAAACGTGAATACGACCACTATTGAGAAAATATTTATATAATCGTTATTATAATAACGGTTTCTAATAGCGCCAAAACTTGCGGACAACCACACATAGGTCGCTTAATAGATTAGATGAAATGATGTAGAATAATGCATAGAATCGTGTTTCGCTTTGAAATGCATAAATGCTCAAATATGAATAACATAGTCATGAATATCATTTAAAAGCTAAACGAAATTTCAGCGAAATTGAGGTTTTGAAAGTATTACACAAATTATTATTGAATAGATTGAATTTGGTCATGAAAAATCAAACACCAAAATGAAACTCATGTGCATAATATTGTCATCAAAATATATCATCAAATGAAAGGGAATCGTTAAAAAAAATCAGTGGGACTCGAATAAGCGACGAACTATATAAGTCGTGTGTCAGAATAAAATTGAAAAAAAAGAAGTCTTTAAATAAAGCCGTTCATTTGTTCCGATAAGAATGAATATAATAATAACATAGCCTCGCAGTAGCGCGTAGCTAGAGAAATGTTTTGCTCATTATCGAAAGTAAATCTTGTAAGGCAAATTGTTACAGGAAATTTGTATACATAAAGCGATTGTGATGAAAAAATATTCATGAAATAATGCTTGCTATAATAAGAGGTAATAGTTCGGGTAAATCATTTTTGAACAAAATTCATATCACATTATGAAGTATAAAACATTTATAAATGCGTTCCAAAAAGATTTATGAAGTCATGATCATTGTGTTTATGCATATTAAGGAAAGTTGTAATTTATTACTAAATAAATCTCGCATTCAACATTCAAAATGAAACCACGTATTTATAAAGTTCTTAAGGGACTTATCACCTTAGGTGACAATATTTAAAATCTTGAAATTATACATATAATCGTTTAATAACCTTTGAATACAAATCCTCGTAATAGAATTTTGTTGTCATGACAAATCTTAGATTTTTGAAAGATGATTTATAAGATTTGGACAATATGTAAATCATTAATCTTGAAAGAGTTTATAATCTATGAGTGATTATTTGAACACATGAGGTTGTTATAAATACACTAGTTGTATATACATGCATAAAAAATTTAAGGAAAAATGAAGCTTGCGTGTGTATGGAGAGGTTTTAGGCTTCGAATGGTGAATGGTTTGGAAATTTGGTGAAGAGTGAGTATGTTTAGGTTAGCTTATTTGAACTCGGGTTAAGTTGATGGGTTGGATAATTTGATCTTTACTAGTTTGGGTTGAGATTCGGTTTATAGATGTATTTCGTAAGGAGTATTTGGGTTGCTATTTTGATATCAAACTCTATGATTGGATGTGAACGGTGTGGCGATATGGTTTGTGAGTCGACATAGTATGGGTCGAAGGGTTTTGAGTCATAGTTGGGTAAACTTTGGCTTGAATATGTTCAAAGCATTTGTGAGTGTGTATGTCGGTGTCTTTGAAGTATTAGGATAGTGAGTTTGATAGGTTTTCGTGGCGTAGAAGTGTCGGTAATTAGGGCCTTTTGTTGGGTTGATTTTTGTATATCTTGGACTTGCATGGGGTTTGGGTAGGTGAGGATATAACGTTGATGTTTTAGGTTACATTCATATTGGGGAAAGATTTGAGTCCTCGGGAAACTTTTGAAGTGGAATGGTGGTTTGATTTAAGGCGGTAGTTTAAGATGGGATACAGGTGTTTGGGAAACTTGTGGTTGCGTTTAGGGAGATTTTTGACTAATAATAGGTATTAAACTAAAAATATCTTAATTTATAAATAATGTTTGAAACATGCATGAAAATTTTGATAATAAAAATTACAAGTATATATATATATATATATATATATATATATATATATATATATTATAAACAGAATATTTGAGATCTGAGCGTGTGAATCACACCATTTTTTTGCTAAAAGTTTTCCACTAAAATGAGAGTTGATACGACAAGTCGGGTCGGCTTAATTTGAAAAAAAATTACGTGAAAAATTGAAATAAATCAACCCGCATAACGTAAATCATTCTTGAAATGCTTAAAATTTAAGTAGTGGAAGACATCACGAAAACTAAGATAATAAAGTTTGCATTTTAAGGTTTATTGTAAAAATAAAAGTTGATCGTCATGAGGAAGTAATATAATTTAATTTTTTTTATTGTATTTATTTTATTTTATTTTTTTTAGGAACAAATTGTTGGGTATTATATGTTAGACCGACTCATCGAATCGTTACTCGTTTATAATAAGAAATTAAAGAAAGACAACAAGATATTATAACGAGTAATTGAAGCATTTGACGGGTGAAATATTATATTATATTCTATTCCTTTGCTCTTATCCAAGTGGCGGTGGAGTGAAGACCAATGCACAAGACTAGTATAAATAGATGATTTATGTCATTTGTTTAGGTCGTGTGTGCATTATGAGATTTATTATTGTATTAGGAGAGTTTGCCCCCGGGGAAGAGATCTCCCCGGGTGGCCGTTCCTTTGTATGTATGAATGTATGTATGAGTGTTCTTCATGACAATCATTCGGTTAATGAAATCATACTACTACATCTATCTATTGTGTTTGATTACATACAATTGTTCATCCTTCTCTATTGATTATTGTTAATCGAAACGAACTCTCCACATCCGTCCATTATTATCGTTCAAGAGTTAATACGTGTTACGATCCTAACCCGGATCCGAGCTCCACCGTTATTACCAATTATTCACGCTTCCGCACCGGGGCTCGATTCTCACAATTGGTATCAGAGCACGGGTTACCGAATCATTCAGACTAACCGCTGAATAGATTCAATTCGCTCTTGAATCCGCCATGGACGTTAAACAATGAAGTTTGTTGAAGTTTTTATGGGTTTTTGCGTGGATTTGGATGAACTTTGATGATTGAAGGATTATAGATGTGGATTGATGTTTGGGTCGATGATTAGTTCGGAGATTCAACATCAATTTCATGTTTATGTATTCGGTTTCGTCCAGATATATTGATTTCGGTTCGTTTTTGGTCGAACTCGTTTATATTTGATGTTCTAGATCGGATTATTTGATGAAATGGATGAATGATTGGTTATGGAATGTTGATTTCGTGATAGTTTAATGAGATTTCAATGATTAATTTCTTGTATGAAGTGTTTAAATTCGGATATGAAAGTTAGGGTTCTTATGTTCAAAGTTTGGGGAAATTAAAATCGAAGTTGATTAGGGAAAATTGGTTATTGCATCTGGTTCGTATGATATATATGGTGTGTTTGAAGATAGTTTGCATAATTTCATGATTTAGAAGATTTGTTTTCACCCTACATGAGTAGTAGCTATTGATATGTGTTCAAATAGTTTGAAATTTTCTTATTGGTTGCTGCTTATTATAATTCACGAAAACATACTGGTTAAAGCTATGTCACGAGTTTTTAGGACTTGTTACTAGCAGCTATCCACAACAGCGATGTACATTTTTGAGTAGTTAAATGCAAGTCCCGAATGCTTAAGGACTTATGGTATAGATACTGAACAGTTGCTGAAAGTCTAAAATCGTTGCTGCTGTTCTATTTTTTTTCGAGTGGTTTAGGGCTGCTGGTGTGTCAAGAGCAGATAAGAGTTGTTGTAGCAGGTCTTCATGTGTCGATAACTGATTACGTGTAGGGACAGAATGGTAATTACAACAATGGCACTAGATTTTATGCAGGAAATACAAATTGCTGTAGTAACTCAGATTCTGATGTTTGTTGCTGATAAGAACAATTACTATATGTTGATGATTAGCTGATGTGATTGTTTGTTCTCGGGCTGAACAGATTATTCGCAAATAATGGCAGATTGGTAAATTTACAACAATGCATTCTTGCAATTATGTTTCTGGTTAATTCACGTATAGTCAGCTATTTATACACGAACAAAGTTGCTGCTATGATTTTGGGATTGAACTGAGGCTGATATAGGTCATGGACAGTTGCAGCTGCTGCCTATATATATATTCACGAACAGACATGTTCTCGAGTACATGATGTTGCTGCTGTAAAATGGTTCATGGTTTGCTGCTGACTGATTTAATTTTGCTACTGTTGTAGCTGCTGCACAACTGTTAAAGGGACAGTTTTGTCATTTTAAACGTTGGTACAAGTATTTTGTGCGAAGGATACAAGCTGATTATGCAAAATTCAAGAGATAATATGGTCATTTTGATGCTGAAATGTATTGTTTCATGCTGAAATTTAATGAAACGAATGAAAAGGTACTGAATTTGTTGATAAACGAGCTGAATTAGCTGAAAAAACTGCTGAAAAGAACTGAAATCTGATTAAACATGCTGATTTGTTGCTGAAACGGGCCTAAAACGCGCTGAAACCGCTGATTCGTTGTTGAAAACACGCTAATTTGTGCTTAAACGAGCTGTTTAACGTGCTGAACTGCTGTTAAACGAGCTGAAACGCACTGAAATTAATTATTATTGCTGAAAGTGCTGAACTGCTGTCAAAAAGTGCTTAAACGAGCTGTTTTTGTGCTGAAAATCGCTGAAATGAGCTGTTTTGCACTGAAATTGCTTCCCTCCCAATTATTTTAAACCCTTTCAAATAAATTACTTGTATTGTTTATTTGTTACATAACAAAATGTAACAAAATATATTTCAAGTAACATGCATCATGTTATTTAACCATCTTAAATAACTTTATAAAATATTTTCTCTCAATATATAAATTATCCATATAATTTATTTACCACACAAGTGCAAATATTTAGAAACCCATTTTCTAAATATTTTACGTGTTGATATTTATTTATTAGATCATATCTTAAAATAAATATTGTGGGTGTTTGTCTAGCTTGTTATTGGGTATGACCCGACTTGGATCATAACGTACTAGCCACATCAACTCTAATATGTGTCTTGCGCAGACTGATTCCAACAATCTCCCACTTACACAAGATACTTAGAAGATTGATGCAAGTAGCAAATACCGCCTAACAACGGTTTACTACCCCTAATACGTATGACGAACTGCCATTCATTAACATCATCCCCTTCAAGTTCCTTACTTGAAATGATTTAGGTAAATTAATCATTTATCCCTATGTCACAGATGTCATGTCAAATCCAGAGGCATGGAGTGATCATTCTCTGTTGATTTAACCTAGCAGGCCTTAGACATCTTACTCTCAACGAATAAGATGGAAAAATCCCTTCTTGACTACATACGTCTCTTACAATCACCTTATACTACACCTGAGCCTAGTCTTATGTACTGTCATGTTTCAGAACAGCGAAGAACTAAGTCAAAGTATAATATTTGGTGAAAATCAAGACCCAATATGTATCTCAGGTCGGAAGATACTATGATATTCACCTTTTACTCAAATTTTACTTATGATCAATCAGAAAGATTCCATGTAGTAAGAATTGAGAGCGGGTCAATCCAATATTTGTACCCCACAAATATCTATGAACCTTGGTAGCAATCCTTGCTCTATATTCATACCTTATGAATATCCACCAATCCAAGTTCATAATAGTCTTACTTTCATGCTTGTTCCCACAAATGTGACCGACTACGGACATTTACAATAATTAATTTATTCACGGATTTAAGCATGCTAAAAATGGAACATAATTCAAAATGTCATAATCATAAACCATAATCATGTTAATGAGTAAAACTACAATTGTTCCGAAATCCAAATACAAAATTAGATCAAATCCAATCACTAGAATATCGAAGTCCTAAGGCACAAGTGTGACCTTCATGCTTTGGCCTTTCAAGGAGCTTCGTGAATGGATCCGCAATATTTTGATCAGTGTGAGCTTCGTGAGTGGATCCCTTATGTAGTTGAACCTCCGCTTAATATGCCTCGTCTTTTGATGTGCACTAGGTTCTTTTATTTGAGCAATCGCACCCTCGTTATCACAAAAGATCTCTAGAGGGTCCTGAATGGTACGGACCACCCCTAGTTCGGCAATGAACTTATTTATCCACGCAGCTTTTTGTGTTGCAATGAGGCGGCAATTTATTCAGATTCTGTGGTGGACAATGCTACCACATCTTGTTTCGAGCTCTTCCAAGAGACCGCTCCACCATTCATAACGAAAACATATCCCGATTGTGATCGAGAATCATTTCAATCAGTTTGGAATCTAGCATCCGTGTAACCTTTTACAACGAGCTCTACCTCACCAGATCCGTATATTAGAAACATATCCTTAGTCCGTCTGAGGTATTTCAAATACTCTTAACAGCCATCCAATGACTATCTCCAGGATTATGTTGGTATCTACTTGTTATGATCAAATCGCATGACACATCCGGTCTAGTACATATCATTACATACATGATGGATCCTATAGCTGACGCATATGGGATTCCTTTCATCCTTTCTTGCTCATACTTTGAGCTTGGACATTGAGACGTACTCAATATCGTTCCTCTTTGAATAGGTACTAGACCTTTCTTAGAGTTTTTCATGTTGAACCTTTTCAAGATTTTATCAATGTATGCACTTTGGTTTAAACCTATCAACCGCCTTGATCTATCTCTATAGATCTTTATTCCTAGAATATAGGCAGCTTCACCAAGATCTTTGATAAAAAAAACTACTTCCAAGCCATTTTTAACACCTTCCATGGTTGGAATGTCATTTCCAAATAGTAGTATGTCATCAACATATAATACTAAAAAGATAATGATGCTCCCACTAGCTTTCTTATACACACAAGCCTCATCAGCGTTTTTGATGAATCCAAACTTCTTGATCTCTCATCAAAACGGTGATTCCAGCTTCTAGATACTTGCTTCAATCCATAGATTGATTTATTTAACTTGCATACTTTGTTAGGATGTTGTGGATCAGCAAAACCTTCGGGCTGAACCATATAGATATCTTCTTCAAGATGTCCATTTTGGAAAGCGGTTTTGACATCCTAATACACTTTAGCATTGCCACAGGCGAGAAGGTCTCATCATAATCAACCCCTTGAATTTGAGTGAAACCTTTTGCTACAAGTATTGCTTTATAAGTATCCAAGTTTCCATGCATAACGGTTTTCTTCTTGAAAACCCACTTACTTCCAACCGGTTTGGAGTTAGGTGGTGGTATAACCAGATGCCATACTTGGTTGTTTTGCATGGATTGCATCTCAACGTTCATGGCTTCAAGCCATTTGTCACAATCGAATTGTGACATTGCATCACGGTATGTGGTGGGTTCGTTCGAATCTACCACATAGCATCCATCCATGAAAAATCCATATCTTTCGGGTGGATTACTAATTCTACCAGATTTACGAACATTTTATGTATTTTGATCAACCATTTGATCATTCTCAACAACCTCTTGATGATTTCTAATATCAACCAAATGTGTATCGGCTTGTGGTTCTCGATCTTCCTCGAGTTCCACCGTTCTACTAGTTCCTTCCATAAGGAACTTAGTTTCCAAGAACTCGGCATTTCGAGCAATAAACAACTTTTGCTCTGTTGAGTTGTAGAAATAATATCCCATAGAGTCTTTGGGATATCCTACAAAGATACACTTAGTGGATCGGCTTTCAAGTTTGTTTTGGGTGTTGTGCTTTACATAAGCCTCACAACCCCATACCTTTAAATACGATAACGATGGAACCCTTCCATGCCATATTTAAAAATTTGTCTTGTCCACTTTCTTGGTTGGTGCCATATTTAAAATACGGGCTACCGAGAGTAATGCGAAACCCCAAAATGATAGAGGCAATGTGCCTCTAGCCATCATAGATCGAACCATATCCAATAGAGTTCGATTCCTCCTTTTGGACACATCATTATGTTACAGTGTTCCGGGTGGAGTAAGTTGTGAGGTAAGCCCACAACTCCTAAGATGATCTAGAAACATATCATTGAGGTATTCACCTCCTCTATCGAAACGAAGTACTTTGATTGTTTTATTGAGTTGATTTTGCACTTCATTTTGAAAGATGTTGAACATTTCAAAGGCTTCATCTTTGTGTCTTAACAAGAACACATACCCATAACGACTATAATCGTCGGTAAAGGTAATGAAGTATCTTTCACCATTTCTTGTCATTGTCTTAAAAGGACCACATACATCCAAATGTATGATTCCTAATAAGTCTTTCGCCCTTTCATTAATTCTACTAAAGGGTTCCTTGGTCATCTTTCCCATTAAACAAGATTCACACTTATCAAATGATTCATCATTTGATTCCAATAGACAATTCTTTTGAAATGTATGTATGCGATGCTTGTTTATGTGACCAAGTCGAAAATGCCAAAGATATGTCTTACAAAAACCCATTTTGAGTTTCTTGGTGCTTGATTGGTACAACAAGTTATTAAAAGATGTG
Source organism: Bidens hawaiensis (assembly GCF_021521415.1). Taxonomy (NCBI): domain Eukaryota; kingdom Viridiplantae; phylum Streptophyta; class Magnoliopsida; order Asterales; family Asteraceae; genus Bidens; species Bidens hawaiensis. The sequence goes on from NW_027502794.1 coordinate 24,088, forward strand.
TTATCATGAACCAATTCATAAATGTCATTATAAGGTAAAGCTTTAAAATAAAAGATATCATTCATAGATTCATAAATAGCATTGTCCACAAATTTAAAATCATAACCATATTGTCTTAAACAAGAAACGGAGATTATGTTCCTAGTCAAACTAAGAGCAAACAGAACATTATTCAAAATAACTTCCAAACCATTCGGAAGTTTTAAAACAAAATCTCCACGGGCTTCAACTTCGACTTGTGCTACATTGCCCATGTAGAGATTTGTATCTCCTTTCTTCAAAACCTTATTTCTTTTGAACCCCTGCAACAAGTTGCAAATATGAGTTCCATATCCGGTGTCCAATACCCATGTGTTATTAGAAATAACATTAAGATCAACATGGATCATGAAATTTGTACCTGAGGATTTCCCCGCATCCCTCATTGCTTTCAACTCCTTGAGATAGTTTGGACAATTCCTCTTCCAATGTCCTATCTCACCACAACCAAAACAAGGGTCCTTAGAGCTAACCTTTAGCTTCTTCTCTTTCGGTTTAGATGGTTCCACTTTAGATTTTCCCTTTCCCTTCACATTTATGGGTCCCTTCCCTTTGACAACTTTTGCTTTAGGTTCCGGGTGATGCCTTTTCTTATTGCCACCTTCATTGATCATGAGAACCGGTGAAACCTTCTTTCCCATTCCCGTCTCGACCGTTTTGAGCATTCCGTGAAGTTCACCAATGCTCTTGTCCCATCCATTCATGTTATAGTTCATGAAAAAAGACTCAAATCTTTTAGTTGGGCCATTGAGGATCAAATCCATTGCTAACTGTTTTGAGAAGGGACAATTAAGTCGTTCGAGACGATCTTAAGTACATACGGCATGCATGAAGCGCTCGAACCATTTCGAAGTGTTCCACCCTAGCTTGTGTAAGGAACATTTCCTTAAGTTGGGTGATCATGTCGTATGCCCCATGAATCTCAAAATCCTGTTGAAGCTCGGGAATCATAGTTCCCAACATGAGGCAAGAAACTTTCACCGAGTCCTCTTGGTACTTAAGCCATTGGTTATAGGCATCAACATCATCAACGTTAGGTTTATCGGGAATAGGGTTGTCCAAGACATAGGATTTCTTTTCTTGCTTGAGAACAATTCTCAAGTTTCGAAACCAATCCATGAAATTGTTGTAGTTGAGACGATCCTTTTCAAGTATAGTTCTTAGTGATAGGTGATGGACGGGTGGGATAATTTCGTTCGGTGGGTTTTTGTTTCCGGCCATCTATAAATTTTAACAGAGCTCAATTTTAGTATTTTAGATATCATTAATAAATTGTAATCGTTAATACCCTTTAATGTTTCCAAGACAATTAATGATTAAAATCTAGAACCCAACGTTACATTCACATAGTAGTTAGGTGACCTTTATCCTACTATTGAATTAACAAGGTAGTCAACGCTTGACGATTGCAACCCTTTGCAACTTCTAGTTTTATTGGATCGGTTAAACATCATATGTTTAGTTGGCATGTTTAATCCCATCAACACCTTTGTACGCCATGCTTCGGTGACCCTATTCACATGGTTTCCAAATCAAGTCGTCCTACTTACACACACATGTGAATATACACATACAAGTGGTTAGGTGACCTTTATCCCACAAATATGGAAAACCCACCTCAAAGTCACAAGTTTCCTTAAATGCGGTTAGGTGAACTTTATCCCACATCAAGTTCCCAAGTGATTCGAGTGTCGTATAAAAGGATGGTGTTTAACTTGTTTAAAATTGTAAATGGATTTTATGTTTTCTAAATTCTAGTTTTGGAAAACATTTATGTACCTTGCATTTGTGTGCGTTCAAATGTATGGTACATTAGTTTGAAAACCCATTTTCAAATTTCCTTTTTAATAAAACCCATTTTATTATGAAATCATTAACCCTTTTAATAAAACCAATTTTATTACCTAATGACTTCTAAGGAATCAATTTTATGCAAGTATGTCGGTTTTGATTTGTTAACAATCTAAGTTCTAATAATAGATATAACAATATTAAATCAACCAAACAAGCATAAAATAAACAACCACACAAATATGTTCGTAACCAAAGCCGTTTCTTTGGCAACACTTGTTAACCGAAACAAGTGTGCCAAAATGGTCAAGGGTGAGGGGTATGCAACACACATGGCAAAGAGGCGGTGCACTCCCACTTGATCCCGCATCCTTATGCTTCAAGTCCCTTTCCTTTTGTGTTGTCTTTTCTTCTTTTACTTGGGCTTTCTTGGGCTTCAACCTTAGCTCCTAGCTCCTTTGGGCCTCTAAATTTGGGCTTTAGTCACTGGGCTTAAATCCCGTCTTGGGCTATGAAACCCATTTGGGCCCTTTAAGGCCCAAAACCAAAACTCAAACTTTTATGTATCTTCTTTTACAACTTTGTCCTAATACAATTTTCTAGTAAAAGAAATACATCTATCCTAATTTATTTATTACAAACCAAATTAAATAAATAAATTACAAACCCAAATTATATATTACAACCATATCGATTATTGAAAATTACAACACAACCATACAACCAAAATCACAAGGGCCAAGGCTCGGTTATGAACATGCATGTATCCAAAATATACATGCAACAAACTTAAAAGACAAAATGTTCCCCTTTACCTAGGATTTTCGCCCAAGGTTAATTAAAACCGAAAATCTCGGGTTTTGTCCAAACAAAAATCCCAATCATTCAAATGACATTAGTTTTTAAGATAACCACATGCATGTATAGTATGATCTTGAAAAATAAAGGGGTAACCTTATTCCTAAAATTTTTGGCCAAAAGGTTAAATACACCAAGAAAACCGAATATTTTATATTCAATGAAGCATGCACCCATTTAAGCGGCTCATGATGCCATTGTTGGGTTTTAACAAGATTATCAAAGTCCATATAACCCATTCTTATATGTAAAAACGCAGCGGATTAAAGTTTTAATTCTTGTTTGTTTATTTATGTTAAAACCGATTTTAAGATAAAAACCCAAAACCCGGATCCAAAAATAGACATGCATGCTATCAAAACAACAATAGGGTGTTTTAGCATACTACCTTCAAGATGCTAAGAAATATGAAGGAGGATGAGGATTGAATGGCTAGTCTTCAAAGTAGAACACCTCAAGCTCGTATACCCACAAGCCACCAACAAGACACCCTTGATATGCTAGGATTTTACACTTGAAAACTCCTTGTTTTACTTCCTTGTTCTTCGCCAAAATTATCAAGAAGAAAGAGGGAGTTTACTTGCAATTTTGATGTGTGTATGAGAGAGAGAAAGAGTGCAACCTTTTCACACTTATCTTGACCAATCTTATTACATGCATTTTCTTGAAAGAGTGTATAAATAAATAGATGAGAGAGAAAGATATTCCCTCCCAATTATTTTAAACCCTTTCAAATAAATTACTTGTATTGTTTATTTGTTACATAATAAAATGTAACAAAATATATTTCAAGTAACATACATCATGTTATTTAACCAACTTAAATAACTTTATAAAATATTTTCTTTCAAAATATAAATTATCCATATAATTTATTTTCCACACAAGTGCAAATATTTAGAAACTCATTTTCTAAATACCGTAAGTGTTGATATTTATTTATTAGATCATATCTTTAAATAAATATCGTGGGTGTTTGTCTAGCTTGTTATTGGGTATGACCTGACTTGGATCATAACGCACTAGCCACATCAAGTCTAATATGTGTCTTGGGCAGACCGATTCCAACAGTCATCGCGTGTGAACCCCGTCATTAACATCATTCATAGATTGAGAAGATTCTCCGATGTGTAACTTAGGAATATCTTGAGTTTCAGTCAATGGAGCAGATGAAGAATCTTTAAATTCATCATCATTTGAAGAATTAGAAACATCATCGGATGTCTCAGGTAGAATGTGTACCATATCATCATCATAATTTGAAGGCCTTGGTGTGGAAAACATATGCTCTTCCAAATACGCATGAACCAAGTCTTCAGTTGGTACCTCAACCGACAGAGTAAAAGACTTAAATAAACCCTCATAATCGAGCATCCAATCATCTCCCTTGCCAATAGGTGGTGTAGTTTATCATTGACAATCAAGATAATATCATTCTTCTACACACCAAAAAAAAATTAAAGACATGTTTCTTAGGTGACACGTAACAAAGAAAATAACCTACAATCGCCTTTTCTTCCAATGAAACCGCCTCACATTTAGGCATAATACAAGGACACCCGAATGGTTCAACAAACTGAAGGTTCGGCTTACAATTAATAAGCAGCTCATAACTCGTCTTCTTGAGCTTTTTAACCCTTAGAACAAGATTTAAAGTATAGGAAGCAGTGTTCACAACTTCATTCCAGAATTGGATGGGAAGCTCAGAGTCCGCCAACATAGTTCAATCAGTGTCCTATTCTTTCTCTCAGCTACACCATTTTATTGTGGCACATACGGAGCACTGTATTACCGATGAATTCTCTTTTGAATATAGAGAAAGTCTAACACATTATTCTTAAACTTCATGCCATTATCTCTTCGAATTCGTCTCACTTTATGTTTGTAAAGTGATTCGATCTTCGTGATCAAATTATGTTCGAGAATAGGTGTCTGATTGTTGGAACTCATAAATAACACCCACGAGTATCTTGAATAGTCATTAGTAACAACTAGACAATACCAATCTCCAGCAGTACTCGAACAATTTACTGGACCGAACAGATCCATATGAAGACGTTCCAAAGGAGAATCATTGGATTCAATCTGCTTCAATCGGTGCGACTTCTTTTTCTGTTTTCCCTTCTTGCATGCAATATAATGATTGGTCAATTTGAATTACTTTAGTGAAACAACGTCCACCAAATCATTTTACATTAAATGATTCATTTTTTAACAGGAATATGACCCATATGCCTATTCCACAAGATTGAGTCTTGCTCGGTTGCTTTCGAGACAAAACACGTTTCAGTAGTAGAAGAAGAAGAAGAAGAAGAAGAAGAAGAAGAAGATGATGATGATGATGATGATACTTTAGAACCCATATTGAGTATATAAATATCATTCGATCAAAGAGATCTCATAAAAAACATATCTTCAGGAATTATGAAACACGGTTAAGGATAACATATTCCTTATTGGTAAATAAAGTGGTAAACTTCTTATCACATATCTGTGACACGCTTAACATATTGTGATCCACTTTATAACAATAAATTACCCGCTCAAACGTAATACTACCATTTGAGATTTCACCCTGCTTTGTTATCATCCTACCTTCATTACCAACAACCGCTACATATCCTCCTTGGATATCTTTAACAATCGAAAGAAGATCAAGGTTCCTAGTGATGTGTCAAGAGTATCCACTATCCATTATCTATTTATCTCCTGAAATAGTCTTGGATGAACTCTGTACAACAAGGTAAAAGATTAGTTCAAAAAGGTTGTCTAGGCCTCAGTTTTGGGCACCTCTTTTGTTTCATTTTCACACTCAATAATCTTAGGTTTCACTTGTGATTTATGAACATGAGTATAAGTCATTGGTTTCCTTGAATTTCGTCTAAGATAGGCAACTTTAGTCACATTTAAATCCTTGTTATGACAAATTAGTTGAACATGGTCAAACAATTTTTTTCTTTACAATAGGATCATTTATATTAACATGAACCCCCTTTTCTGGATTCACATCATGAAACATGATATGAGTGTCATCAAGCTTGAATTGGGGTGGTTGTCTTTACAAATATTTTACCACAAGAACCTAAGGAGATTCCGTCTTTTGATCATAGATCCACATTGTCGGGCACCATGACCACGTTCACTACATGAGATATAAGTTCTCAAAACCACGAAGGTGTGTGGTGAGTCAACAACAGTATTTGAAACTTCTGGTTGAAAATATGCAACTATTACTTTTAAAACATCCAATTGATTAGATCGTTTATTCTTGTAAAATTCAGGGTTAGAACAATTTGAAAAACTTTTTAATGTATCTATTCCTGTTGAACTAACAAACTTAACTGGTTCCACAAATTTAACATCAGATTTTACTTTAGTTTTAGAAACTGTTTTGTTAATCAACCTAGGTTTCACTTGTGATTGATGCACGTGAGTATAAGTCATTGGTTTTCTTGAATTTCGTTTAAGATAGGCATCTTTAGTCACATTTAAATCCTTGTTATGGCAAATCTGTTGAACAGGTTCATGCGATTTTCTCATTAAAATAGGATCATTTATATTAACATGAACCCCCTTTCTCTTTACAATAGCACGTTTCAGTAGTAGAAAAAGATGATACTTTAGAACCCATATTGCGTATATAAATATCATTCGATCAAGGAGATCTCATGACAACCATATCTTCAGAAATTATGAAGCCCGGTTTAAGGATAACATAATCCGTGCTGGCGAATAAATTGGTAAAATTCTTATCACATATTTGTGACATGCCTAACAGATTGTGATCCACTTTATCACAATAATTTACCCGCTTAAATGTAATACTACCCTTTGGGATTTCACCCTCCTTTGTTATCATCCTACCTTCATTGCTGACAAATTCTGCATATCGTCCTTGAATCTCTTTAAAATTCGAAAGAAGATCAGGGTTGCGAGTGATGTGTCAAAAGCATCCACTATCCATTATCTATTTATCGCTAGAAATAGTTTTAGATGAACTCTGCACAACAAGGTCAAAGATTAGTTCACAAAGGTTGTCTAGGCCTCAGTTTTGGGCAGCTATTTTGTTTCATTTTCACACTCAATAATCTTAGGTTTCACTAGTGATTGATGCACGTGAGTATAAGTCATTGATTTCCATGAATTTTGGCTAAGATAGACATATTTAGTCACAAGTATATCCTTGTTATGGCAAATTTGTTGAACAAGGTCAAACGGTTTTTTCTTTACAATAGGGTCATTTATATTAACATGAACCCCCTTTCCTGGATTTACATCATGAAGCATGATATGAGTGTCATCAAACTTGACTTGGGGTGGTTATCTTCTCAAAATTTTTACCACATGAACCTTAGGAGATTTCGTCTTTTTGACCGTAGATCCACATTGTCGTGCACCATGACCACGTTCACCATATGAGATACAAGTTCTCAAAACCACAAGGTGTGTGGTGAATCAACAACAATATGTGAAACTTCGGGTTGAAAAGATGCAACTGTTACTTTCAAAACATCCAATTGATTAGATCGTTTATTCTTTTAAAATTAAAGGTTAGAACAATTTGAAAAACATTGTAATGTATCTATTCCTCTTAAACTAACAAACTTAATGAGTTCCACAAATTTCACTTGAGATTTTACTTTAGTTTTAGAAACTGTTTTGTTAATCAACTTGGATTTTCAAAGTCATTCAAGCTCGACGTCTGATTGAGAAAAACGCTTTCAATCAATTCTGGTTTGATCAAGTGCAAAGGAATGTCTTTTTCATCAAATACTTTATTGACACCTTCTAACTTATCAACCCTCTCAGTTTTTACTTTAACCTCACTCGAATTAAGTATCTCATTGCATCCTTATCAAGAAATGATTTAAAGTATAGTAAGCGGTGTTCCAGCTTCATTCCAGAATTGGACGGAGAAGCTTAGAGTCCGCCAACATAATTCATCTTGCTTAAATCAGTGTTCTATTATTTCTCTCAACCACACCATTCTATTGTGGCACATACGGAGCACTGTATTACAGATGAATTCCCTTTTGAATACAGAAAAAATCTAGCACATTATTCTTAAACTTCGTGCCATTATCACTTCGAATTCGTCTCATTTTATGTTCGTAAATTGATTCGATATTGGTGATCAAATTCAGTACAAGAATAGGTGTTTGATTGCTTGAACTCAAAAAATATCACCCATGAGTATCTTGAATAGTTATCAGTAACAACTAGACAATACCAATATCCAATGATACTCGAACGATTCACTGGACCGAACAGATCCATATGAAGACGTACCAAAGGAGTATCATTGGATTTAATTTGCTTCACGGGTGCGACTTCTTTTTATGTTTTCCCTTCTTGCATGCAACACAATTATTGGTCAATTTGAATTATTTTAGTGAAAAAACGTCCACCAAATCATTTGACATTAATTAATTAATTTTTTGAACATGAATATGACCCATATGCATATTCCACAAGATAGAGTCTTGCTCGGTTGCTTTCGAGACAAAGCACGTTTCAGTAGTAGAAGAAGATGATACTTTAGAACCCATATTGAGTATATAAAAATCATTCGATCTAGGAGATCTCATGACAACCATATCTTCAGAAATTATGAAGCCCGGTTTAAGGAAAACATATTCCGTGTTGGCGAATAAAGTGGTAAACTTCTTGTTACATATATGTGACATGCTTAACAAATTATGATCCACTTTATCATAATAATTTACCAGCTCAAATGTAATACTACCATTTGATATTTCACCATCCTTTGTTATCATCCTACCTTCATTACCAACAAACGCTACATATCCTCCTTGAATCACTTTAACATTCGAAAGAAGATCAAGGTTCCTAGTGATGTGTGAGAGCATCCACTATCCATTATCTATTTATCGCTTGAAATATTGTTGGATGAACTCTGCACAACAAGGTAAAAGATTAGTTCAAAAAGGCTACCTAGGCCTAAGTTTTGGACACCTCTTTTGTTTCAATTTACACTCAATAATTTTAGGCTTCACTTGTGATTGATGCATGTGAGTATAAGTCATTGGTTTCCATGAATTTAGTCTAAGATAGGCATCTTTAGTCACATTTAAATCATTTTTAAGACAAATTTGTTGAACAGGGTCAAACGATTTGTTCTTTATAATAGGATCATTTATATTAACATGAACCCCTTTTCCTGGATTCACATCAAGAAGCATGATATGAGTGTCATCAAACTTGACTTGGGGTGGTTGTCTTTTCAAAATTTTTACCACATGAACCTTAGGAGATTCCATCTTTTTGACCGTAGATCCACATTGTCATGCACCGTGACCACGTTCACCACATGAGATACAAGTTCTCAAAACTACAAAGGTGTGTGGTGAGTCAACAACAATATGTGAAACTTCGGGTTGAAAAGATGCAACTGTTACTTTCGAAACATCCAATTGATTAGATCATTTATTCTTTTAAAATTAAAGGTTAGAACAATTTGAAAAACTTTGTAATGTATCTATTCCTCTTGAACTAACAAACTTAATGGGTTCCACAAATTTCACTTGAGATTTTACTTTAGTTTTAGAAACTGTTTTGTTAATCAACTTGGATTTTCAAAAGCTTTTTCAAAGTCATTAAAGCTCGACGTCATATTGAGAAAAACGCTTTCAATCAATTCGGGTATGATCAAGTGCAAAGGAATGTATTTTTCATCAAATACTTTATTGACACCTTCTAACTTATCAACCCTCCCAGTTTTTACTTTAACCTCACTCGGATTAAGAATCTTATTGCATCCTCATCAAGAAATGATTTAAAGTATAGCAAGCGGTGTTCACAGCTTCATTCCAGAATTGGACGGAGAAGCTAAGAGTCCGCCAACATAGTTCTTGTTGCTTCAATCAGTGTTCTATTCTTTCTCTCAACTACACCATTCTATTGCGGCACATACGGAGCACTGCATTAAAGATGAATTCTCCTTTGAATACAGAAAAAATCTAACACGTTATTCTTAAACTCCATGCCATTATCACTTCGAATTCGTCTCACTTTATGTTCATAAAGTGATTCGATCTTGGTGATCAAATTCTGTACGAGAATAGGTGTCTGATTGTTGGAAGTCATAAATAGCACCCACGAGTATCTTGAATAGTCATTAATAACAACAAGACAATACCAGTCTCCAACGATACTCGAACGATTCACTAGATCGAACAGATCCATATGAAGACGTACAAAAGGAGTATCATTGGATTTAATCTGCTTCACGGGTGTGACTTATTCATTTTTTTCCCTAATTGCATGCAACACAAAGATCGGTCAATTTGAATTATTTTAGTGAAACACCGTCCACTAAATCATTTGACATTAAATGATTAATTTTTTGAACATGAATATGACCCATATGCCTAATCCACAAGATAGAGTCTTGCTCGGTTGCTTTCGAGACAAAGCACGTTTCATTTGAAGAAAAAGATGATACTTTAGAACCCATATTGCGTATATAAATATCATTTGATCAAGGAGATCTCATGACAACCATATCTTCAGAAATTATGAAGCCCGGTTTAAGGATAACATATTCCGTGATGGCGAATAAATTGGTAAACTTCTTATCACATATTTGTGACATGCCTAACAGATTTTGATCCACTTTATCACATTAATTTACCCGCTTAAATGTAATACTACCCTTTGAGATTTCACCCTCCTTTGTTATCATCCTACCTTCATTGCCGACAAATGCTGCATATCGTCCTTGAATCTCTTTAACATTCGAAAGAAGATCAGGGTTACGAGTGATGTGTCAAAAGCATCCACTATCCATTATCTATTTATCACTTGAAATAGTTTTAGATGTACTATGCACAACAAGGTAAAAGATTAATTCAAAAAGGTTGCCTAGGCCTCAGTTTTGGGCAGCTCTTTTGTTTCATTTTCACACTCAATAATCATACGTTTCACTTGTGATTGATGCACGTGAGTATAAATCATTGGTTTCCTTGAATTTCGGCTAAGATAGACATCTTTATTCACATTTATATCCTTGTTATGACAAATTTGTTGAACAAGGTCAAACGGTTTTTCTTTACAATAGGATCATATATATTAACATGAACCCCCTTTCCTGGATTCACATCATGAAGAATGATATGAGTGTCAAGCTTGACTTGGGGTGGTTGTCTTTTCAAAATTTTTACAACATGAACCTTAGGAGATTTCGTCTTTTTGACCGTAGATCCACATTGTCATGAACCGTGACCACGTTCACCACATGAGATACAAGTTCTCAAAACCACAAAGGTGTGTGGTGACTCAACAACAATATGTGAAACTTCGGGTTGAAAAGATGCAAATGTTACTTTCGAAACATCCAATTAATTAAATCGTTTATTCTTTTAAAATTAAAGGTTAGAACAATTTGAAAAACTTTGTAATGTATCTATTCCTCTTGAATTAACAAACTTAATGGGTTCCACAAATTTCACTTGAGATTTTACTTTAGTTTTAGAAACTATTTTGTTAATCAACTTGGATTTTCAAAAGCTTTTTCAAAGTCATTCAAGCTCGATGTCTGATTGAGAAAAACGCTTTCAATTAATTCGGGTTTGATCAAGTGCAAAGGAATGTCTTTTTCATCAAGTACTTTATTGACACCTTCTAACTTATCAACCCTCCCAGTTTTTACTTTAACCTCACTCGGATTAAGTATCTCTTTGCATCCTCATCAAGAAATGATTTAAAGTATAGCAAGAGGTGTTCACAGCTTCATTCCATAATTGGACGGAGAAGCTTAGAGTCTGCCAACATAGTTCATGTTGCTTAAATCAGTGTTCTATTCTTTCTCTCAACTACACCATTCTATTGGGGCACATACGGAGCACTGTATTACCGATGAATTCCTTTTTGAATGCAGAAAAAATCTAACACATTTTTCTTAAACTTCGTGCCATTATCACTTCGAATTCATCTCATTTTATGTTTGTAAAGTGATTCGATATTGGTGATCAAATTCTGTACGAGAATAGGTGCTTGATTTCTTGAACTCACAAAATATCACCCATGAGTATCTTGAATAGTTATCAGTAACAACTAGACAATACCAATATCCAATGATACTCGAACGATTCACTGGACCGAACAGATCCATATGAAGACGTACCAAAGGAGTATCATTGGATTTAATCTGCTTCACGGGTGCGACTTCTTTTTATGTTTTCCCTTCTTGCATGCAACACAATGATCGGTCAATTTGAATTATTTTAGTGAAACAACGTCCACCAAATCATTTGACATTAAAAAATTAATTTTTTAAACATGAATATGACCCATATGCATATTCCACAAGATAGAGTCTTGCTCAGTTGCTTTCGAGACAAAGCACGTTTCAGTAGAAGAAGAAGTTGATACTTTAGAAGCCATATTGAGTGTATAAATATCATTCGATCTAGGAGTCTCATGACAACCATATCTTCAGAAATTATGAAGCCCGGTTTAAGGATAACATATTCCGTGATGGCGAATAAATTGGTAAACTTCTTATCACATATCTGTGACATGCCTAACAGATTGTGATCCACTTTATCAAAATAATTTACCAGCTCAAATGTAATACTACCCTTTGAGATTTCACCCTCCTTTGTTATCATCCTACCTTCATTACCAACAAACGCTACATATCCTCCTTGAATCTCTTTAACATTCGAAAGAAGGTTAAGGTTCCTAGTGATGTGTGAAGAGCATCCACTATCCATTATCTATATATCGCTTGAAATATTGTTGGTTGAACTCTGCACAACTAGGTAAAAGATTAGTTCAAAAAGGCTACCTAGGCTTAAGTTTTGGGCACCTCTTTTGTTTCATTTTACACTCAATAGTTTTAGGCTTCACTTGTGATTGATGCACGTGAGTATAAGTCATTGGTTTCCATGAATTTAGTCTAAGATAGGCATCTTTAGTCACATTTAAATCATTGTTAAGACAAATTTGTTGAACAGGGTCAAACGATTTGTTCTTTACATTAACATCAGTTACATTAACACAAACCCCCTTTCCTAAATTAACATCATGAAACAAGATATGAGTGTCATCAAGCTTGACTTGGGGTGGTTGTCTTTACAAAATTTTTACCACATGAACCTTTGGAGATTTCGTCTTTTTGTCCTTAGATCCACATTGTCGTGCACCATGACAACGTTCACCATAAGAGATACAAGTTCTCAAAACCAAGAAGGTGTGTGTTGAGTTAACAACAATATATGAAACTTCGGGTTGAAATGATGCAATTGTCACTTTCGAAGCATCCAATTGATTAGATCGTTTATTCTTGTAAAATTCAAGGTTAGAGCAATTTGAAATACTTTGTAATGTATCTATTCCTATTAAACTAACAAACTTAATGGATTCCACAAATTTCACTTGAGATTTTACTTTAGTTTTAGAAACTGTTTTTGTAATCAACATGGATTTTCAAAAGCTTTTTCAAAGCCATTCAAACTCGACGTCTCATTGTGAAAAATATTTTCAATCAATTTGGGTTTGATTAAGTACAAAGGAATTTACTTTTCATCAAATACTTTATTGACACCTTCTAACTTATAAATCCTCCCAATTTTTACTTTAACCTCACTCGGATTAAGAAACTCATTAAATCCTCATCAAAAATGATTGTTTTTTCTGATTTCTTTTCACTCAGTTTTGGAATGTTTGAACCATAAACCACTTCTTCAAATTCATGTGGTTCACAAAGAATGTGATTAGAACGAGGAACGTTCTGTTGTTTGTGTACCACTTCGGGTTCAAACACGTTCTCAATGAGCACACCATCAACAGAAACAGCAAATACTTTATCACTTCGGATATGTGTTTTCTTGTTTAACTTTCTTAGGTTCCTCCTTTATTATTATATTCTCAACAATCACAGTAGGATCAACAGTCAATGGACTATCGATATCAATTTTTGCACGTTCTCCCCTAAATGGATTGTTAGTATAACTTTTTTGAAATGGCGGAGGAATTCCAACAAAGCCTAAACCATTTTTAGTGTCTTTTTGTCTACCAGTCATTTCGATTATCTCTTTTAATAAAAATGAAGAATTTATAAAATTTTCAACTCAAGAACCTCATTTTCGAGTTCAATGATCTAAGTTCTAGATTTCAAGATCTACTGAAACTGTCAATCAATAATTACCAACTCTCAAGAAACTTCAACTTTTAAATCTTGATTACTATTACACAAAGTCGCAATTTTTTACTTTAGATCTTTGTTCAAGATCAGTGGCTTGTCTGTAGTTATCACAAACTATAGCTAAATATTTCAACAATGTGTCATTGTGATGAAAAATTAATTCAAGTTTAGATTTACTCTCAGCACATTAAGAGCATTGTAAAATCACAGTTTCATTCACAATTTCTTGAATTACAATAGCAGGTTCAACTAGAGCATGTGTAGAAGAGTTAGAACTAACCTCTTCGATTTTAGACATACAAGGTGAAGAATCATGTGGCTCATGGCTTGAAATATCAGAATCAGTCCCAGTCTATGATTCATCACTTTCTTTAGTTAACCTGCCACTGCTCCCATCCTCAAACTGTTTAGCTGTCTCAAACATGACCAGGTTCGCTTGATTACCATTAGGTGAATTATTAACAGCCTTTTATTCCAATCAATACTATCAGCAGCAACCAAAGCTTGTGACCCACTAGTTTTAACTAGTTCTCCCCCAGAAGTCTTCTCTTTTGACTTAGTAAACTTTTTGCTTGAACCTATCTCTTGAGTTCGGGGTCCCGAATAATCTTTCTTCGGCTTGTCACATTCTTTAGCAAAGTGACCATATTCCTGACAATTATAACATTGAACCTTTAATTTATCGAATTCAACCCTCATTTTCAAAGTTGGAAAAAACTTTCCCCATTTTCTACATAAACTTCTTTACTTTTCTCACGATCATAGTCATATTCCACTTTAAATTCATTAGTTCTAAATCATCTACATTAATTTGGTCATAAAATTCATCAGTCAACTCACTCGTAGTAGTTTTTCCACCCACCAACTGTTTATAAGGCGTCATAAAAGCAAGCATGAAAGCAAAATGTTGTTCTGCTTCTTTCATGTTTACTTGTGGTGGTTGACGAATCTGAGAACTTGACCCAGCAGATGGATTACTTGAACTATATGCCATAAAACATACCTTATGCATGGAATCTCCCCCTTGTGGAATCTCTTGGCTGTTTTGTGAATAGAAAGCAGTAATAGGAACTGAGTTGCTACTCATGGGAAGAGAACCACCATACAAGGTAAGGTCTTGATTATCCTTTGATGAGTTTTGACACCTCAAGTCATATTCCTTTTCTTCAATCTTTTACATGAATTCCATAACTGTACGATCATCACTCTTGAAGAAATTATTCTCTTTCAGTACAAGCAAGAAAGTAGAATATTAACTTGGTAAAGCATTTTTTATAGTGTCAATTTGATCACATTGACTCAGTTCCATCTTTTGATTTTTCCTCTTAGCAACTAAATGATAAAACCTCGTCAACATCTCCTCTACAATTTCCCCTTTGAAAAAACTAATGTTTCAGAATTGAAACTTAAGCATAATTTTCTTGCTCTCTTGAGTAATTCCCATACTCCTCACTCTCAAATGCTGAAACAACGCAGCACAGATCATGATACTCGCCACTTGATGAAAAATATTCTTGGGTAAAGCCATCGTCAAGGTTTAGTAAGCTCTTGTCTCAATTTCCAAACCTACCTTTTCATCATTTGAATAAGATTCAAATGATTTTTCGGTATGGCTTGTAGTAAGATCACCGAGGATTGAAGGAGTATACACAATATATAAACTACGAGTACAGTCAGTATGAACCGATCCCAAATGTGCACGAAACGTCGGTTCCCACTTTGAGAAATCACACAATTTCATAAGTCTCGGGCATTTGGAATGAGACTTGATCTCAACATCCAAGTGTAACATTTGTTGCATAAGCGCGTTTTGAGAAGCTAAAGCATAGAAATTAGCCATTTTTGAAAGTTTAGGGTGAAAAATATCAAGACTGAAAATTATGGGTTGAAACTATCAAGATGTGAATGTTCAAGGTAATAAATGAACTAGTAATTTAAGAACAAATGAGACTACAAGGTTAACGAATGAGTTTATTTTAGGTAAAGAATGTCTAACGAATGATGATATAACAAATGTTACTATTCAAGCAAAAGATCAATAACGAATGATCACATGAATGAATAATAGAGTATGAAGTGTATCACATATGTGGTTTTTAAAATGAACGAATGTGATGTTGTTCTAACGAATAGGTTGTTAGATCTGAAAGACAGTTGGCATAACGGTTACAATTGTTTCACGAATGATCATTTAAGAATAACGAATGAAAATTCATACTATAACGAATGTGCCTTCAAATCTTCAAATATTTAACATGTTTCCAGATTCGAACCAAAACCAAAACTAATCCATACCACCCTAAAACCTGTATATCTCGTCCAAAACTAAACCAAAATCCACAAATAACCCGTCCAACACTCGTCTACTCAACCCGAACACATTCAAACCAATCCGAACCTGAAATCCAGTCCCAAACACAATCAATTTTTACCAAAACAAGTCAAAATCATCCTCTATTTTAGCTTAACACAATTAACCTTTAAATCACTTGAATTATATCAAACTAATACAATTAAACTTCTATAGATGATCATAACACCATTACAAACGATCCGAACATCAAATTAATATCAATTATCATGTTTCAAGTGAATAATTGATCAATTTACAAGTTTGTATAGTCTAAACACAATTTCAATACAATTAACAATCAATTACTACGTCAATTGTTTCGTATATTCTTCCTAATCGTCAATCAATCAAACACAAG
The DNA here is from genome assembly GCF_021521415.1 of Bidens hawaiensis. Lineage (NCBI taxonomy): Eukaryota > Viridiplantae > Streptophyta > Magnoliopsida > Asterales > Asteraceae > Bidens > Bidens hawaiensis. Next base: position 40,657 of record NW_027502794.1, read on the forward strand.
CTCTGATACCACTTGTGAAACTTGTGTACAGTTGATTAAGATATCAATACTATTATGGATCTAATCATTATATATGATTTATGATTAGTATTACATTCATGTGTGCACTATGCGTGTTGAAAAATCAGTTGGACAGCGTAACAATGCTCAAAAGATTAATAATAAGAACTAATGAATATTTCAATACTTTACAAAGTATTTATAGACGATGACCTCATTCGATATACAAGCCATAACGAGTGAGCGGAATTCACTATCATACGTTAACACAAAATACATTATCCTAATGAATAAGAACCTTCGTAGTCCTCATTCGTTAGCATGCCTAACGAATGGACAACAATCAACACGCGTGGACACATTCGTTATTAGCTACTCTAACGAATGTGTCATACATTAACGAATGCCCTTTATACAATTACCAAATATCCCCTATACTTAAAAAAAGACCAAATACGTTAAAAAAGACCGAGTCGCACAAAACGTGTACTAAGAGGTGGGTACAAGAAATTTAGGATTAACGAAAAGATTGATGGTGACAGATGGGTTGAAATTCAAGTTTAGAAGCTGAAGATCGGTTATTGAGTTTTGCATATGAGAACAATGATGGTCGTCGGGAAAGGGTTAACATACCTTAATAACCGCTACAGACCGCCATTTGCCATTGCTTGACGCCTCGATTCTGATCTCGTTTACAGATCTCTAATTATCTAAGGTGGGTATAAGGTTTAGGGTTTACGAAACAAATCCCTACTACGATAGGAATAATGAATCGAGTTTTGCTGATGAAGAAATTGAATTTGGTCATGGGTACAGAGAACTTAAGGTTAACGAATAAATTAGTGGTGGCCAATGGGGTGAAATTGAAGTTGAGGAGCTGAAGATCGGTTGTTGAGTTTTGCCGAAGACAACAATGATGGTGGTGTTGATTGGTCCTATCCTATCATTTGATGTAAATCTGGGTTTTTGGTGGTGGGTGTATCATGCAAAATATTTTCATTATTGAGTTAAATAGTTAATTAAATCCATGAAAATATAAAAGGACTAACATGCCTTTGAGTTAAAATGAATATCTAACGGAGTTGGTGATTAGGAAAATATTGATAATAAATGGGAAACCTAAATGGTCTAATTGCAAAAAAACAAACTATTTTGTTGAAAATCGCATATTTGAGCAAACCTTAAGGACAATTTTAGCACTTTACTCTTATTATTTATTACAAAACAATAACTCAATAATTTTGTGCAAGCGGGGTTGAGATTAATTTTGAGTGAATAATCCAAGTCTTGGGTTAATTTAACTCATCATCTTCATTGGAGTTTGATGTATATTTGTACATCTCTTTAGCACTAAAATATCTTCAATTATCCGCAAATATATTAAAATAAATATCAAATAATGTTTATAATTTCTATCTATAGGTAAATATAGCCCTACGGAATAAAAGAAGCAGATATACGAAGAAAATCAAAGATTTACGGTGAAAATAGACTCAACACACCCCACTGTAAATCAAGACATGGTCAGGCCTAGAGCATACGACGTAAAGACAAAAATCAGGAAGCCAGAACATGATCATGTTAACCTAAACACACCCATCTTATCAAGAACAAGAGGAAAATAGAAAATAGAATATTCTGAAGCAAAACATGGTCATGCCTTCCCAAAACACGTCCATGTCTTCAATACAAGAGAAAATGACAAAATTGGATAAGATTTGGACTATTGTGGACTCACCATGGTCGTGCCCAACTAAGCACGAACGTGTTAACCTCTATTGTACGAACTGATGATGAGCATATAACGCAGCATGAAAAAAAAGTCACCATGGCCGTGTTATGGGCACCTGGACAGCCTATAAAATGAATTCTCATCTAATTAATTCACACACCTTCCAACTTCATTTACTCCACTTCAACTACATTATTTTCCCCAAAATTTCCATCTTTATACTTAAAGTGCACATGAAATCCATTGTCAATTCTTTGTATTACGGTACCTGGGTACACAACATTGCCTTAAACTTCGGTCCCAACAATTCTTCAATTTGTTCCCTTTGACCAACGACATCCAACATATTTTGGACTGAAACTCTCCCGAATAGATATTGATTACGGGCAAAGGGTCGTTTAAACACTCAAGGCATACAGAAATTCCAAACTTCAAAATAGACAAATTTAAACTTAAAACGACCTCTTAAATGAAACTGACACTACAACAACTCAAAGTACACAACCTCTTCCCGACACTTTAATTGTCCCTAATTAAGCCCAAGTGCAAAAATAAAATAACATTGAGTCCCAAACGATTGGAAAACTTAAAATTTGCAAAACATCTTATGACCAAAAACTGTTTTCCAGTTGATATTGGCCACCAAAAGTCAATGTCCATCAATCCCAAGTCAACCCCCAACACAAAATACACTCGGTTATACCCAAGGCAACCCATCCTCAATCTTAAATATCATTCAAAACCAAACCATTCAACCCGCAACCTGTAAATTCAAGAATTACCCAACCCATTCCAGCCGCAACCTTAAACAACATTCAAACATCCGAACTAGTAACGTTAATAAAAACCGACAACCAAACTATTGCAATGACTCAAATAAATAACTTAAACTAGGACTAAAATGACAAAACAATAAAAATAACACAAGAAATCATACATGGTAGTTGATTATACAAAGGGATACTAAGAAAATAAGGTTAAGTTCGGAGTTCGGGTGACGGCTTGTTCAATAGTGCAAAAGTTTAATTATGAAGTGGAAACTAGTACTGGGGTGATATAGTGATGATTTGGTGGTTTAATTTGGTGAGATTTGATGTTTTAATAGAAGAATTGGTGGTGAAGGAGCTTTGGTTTTCGTGTAGATGGAAGAGGGAAAGATGGAAGTTTTTGAGAGTTGTGTAGATCTGGAAGTTTTAAAATAAATTGTCACTAGAATAATGACCAAGCCGCGCTACGCGACCCCAAGGATCCTTCACTCCGTGCTACGTGAGGTGCTTTTGTTGGAACACATCATATAGTAAGCACCATATCACGCGGCTTACTTTTTAGGGCTGGTTCGGATTAGCAAACGTTGTGTAACACAGTGAGGTACATCAAACATGTCGCGCGACGCGACTTGCTTATTTTGATCGGTTGTTTAGTTGATTTAGTAGGTGTCACGCGGCCAGGGAAGCTTACCCTTCCCACGGGACGCGAGGAGGGAATTTTTCCAGAAAGTTTTGAAAACTTTGAGCCTTAATGCCTTAGAAAATTTTAACAAAATTTTACAAGCCTCCCAAAACATTTTGCAAACCAAACCTAACTATGGAACTTACTTGGAACTCTGTGTTCTCGATGATTCCTTGTCCATGATGGTGATGCTTTCTTGCAAAAGACTCAAAGACACAAAATACAAAACTACAAAAAACATAATATTAGTGACCCGACAAAACTAAAATAAAAATAATACAAAAAGACAAACTCTACACTTGAGTTATCACTCTGAAGAGTCTATTAGGTGGTATCAGCTTATGGTTCAATAGGAGTTACCTCCATCTCAATCGAATATACCGGCCCTCCTAGATAGTGCTTCAAACGATAGTCATCCACCTTCCATACATTTCCGTCTTCCGGATTCTCTAACTCACCCACACCATATGGAAAAACTTCTTTAAACAAGTACAGACCCGTCCACTTAGACTTCAACTTACCTGCAAGCAACTTCAAACGGGAATTAAATAACAAAACCTTATCTCCATTTTTAAACTCCTTACCTCCCTACAACTTCTAGTCATGCAAAATCTTTGTCTCTTTAATGTTCAAAGACCAAGTATACGCCGCATCCCAAAGCTCTTCCAGCTCATAAATCTGAAAATATATCTCCCTTGCCACTTGGATAAGGTCTAAATTAAAAAGTTTTCAAGGCCCAAAGAGCATGATGTTGAACATTCTTGGCTGCAGGGATGAGAAAATTTGTCGAATTCATGGGGAGATAACAATTTTTACCATAAACAAACATGAAGGGTGTGGTCCTAAAGGTGTTTTAAATGCGGTTCAGAATGCCCACAACCCATCATCTAACTTATCTGACTAATCCTTTCAACTCGTCCCCGCGGTCTTCTCCAAAATCCTCTTCACTGGTTCTATTAGCATTTTCAACTTGACCGTTCGTTTGAGGTTGGTACGTGGTGGAAATTCTATGAGTGACCCAGTAGCATGCTAACGCCTTTTCATGATGGCGTTGCAAAAGTAAGTATCACAGTCACTAATGATAGCTCATGATGTACCGAAACAAGTGAACAACCTTTTAAAAAACTTCACGACAACTCGGGCATCGTTAGTGGGTAATGATTGGGCTTCAACCCACTTAGAAACATAGTAATATCCACAAGTATGTACCGATTCCCATTAGAGTTAGGAAATGGTCCCATGAAATCAATGCCCGAAACATCAAATATTTCAAGAGATTGGATTGGGTTTTGGGCATCTCGTTTTTTTGGAGGAAGTATTACCGGTACTTAGCAAGCATCGCACCTCTTAGAAAACCCTAGAGTATCCTTCGCAATCATAGGCCAATAAAAATCATAGTAAAAAACTTTCTATGCAGTGGCATGAGCACAATGGTGACCTCCTGTTAAACCTTCATGAACATGCCTACGGATCTCTAAACCTTCTTCTCTCATCATACACCTACTAAGAATTCGATCACCGCTCTTAAAAAAATGGATCATCCCACACATACCTATGAACATCCCAGAATAACTTCTTCTGTTGAGTAGTCATCCCCTTCAAAACAACTCTATTAGCCAAATAACTATTAAAATCGGTGAACCATGGCATACCTTGCTTTTCCATGTCCACAAAAGACAATCAACTCATGAGCTAATGTATCTCCTATGGCTCCTCATGAATATCCTCCCTCTTCGAGTCTTCTAGACGGAAAAGATGATATGTCACAACATTCTCCGTTCCTTTCTAATCATTAATCTAACTGTCAAACTCGAAAGGAAGGAGAATCCACCATATGAGACCAGGTTTTTCGTCTTTATTTTAGAAGAGAAATCGCAACACGGCATGATCAGTGTACACGGTTTTTTTTAGAGCATGAGATAGGAACGGAACTTATCAAATGCAAACAAAACTGCTAAGTGGTTCTTATCGGTGGTGGCGTAGTTCTATTGAGTGTCATTAAGTGTCTTGCTAGCATAATAAATTGGATGCAATTATTTCGCTTCTTTGCCCCAAAACTACTCTAATTTTGTAGTCGCTAGCATCCCACATGATCTCAATGGGTAAATTCCAATCAGGCGAGACAAGAATGGGGGCACTTAGGAGTTTATCTTTCAAATACTTGAGCGCTTCATCAAAAACAAAATGAACATCTTTCTTAAGCGATCGGGTCATGGGGCGGGTAATATGGGAAAAATCCTTAATGAAACTCCTATAGAAACCTGCATGACCAAGAAAACTATGAATAGATTTAACACTCGTCGGCGGAGGGAGTCTATTAATGGTATCTATATTTGTTGGGCTAGTATTAGTGTGATTTGTACATGATATTGGGCTTATATTGTAAACCGAGATCTTTTGGATCTCGGTGAGCTTTTGAGTTGTTTTGGGCTTATGTGTAGTGCCTATACAAACAATGTATCTAGGTTTACAATAGGTTGGCCGTTCATAAGAGAGAGAAAGATATATCGGTGTGTTGGTGTAACAAGTTGTGCTTAAGTACTTGACGTTTAATATACGTGTGTTTTGAAGGATATTTGTTGTGTTCTTATTGTGTCTGTTTATATAATCTTGAATCACCTTGTGTTAGTTTCCGCATAATCACAAGTTAGTCTGATATCACATTGAAAGATCTGTTCCAAGAACTTACAATTGGTATTAGAGCCTATTGACCTATTCTAAGCTCGGTTGTGATATCATAGATTCAAGTATTATATTATTCTGGTTGTTTTTGGGGCCGCAGTGGTAGTTTTTCCGGTGATACTATCGTCGGAGAAGGGTAGAGGTTTTATTGGTTTGAAGACTGATTTAAATTTTTTGAAATTCAAATCCCAGAGATTTCGGGATTTGGTTTGTTACCAAAGTTACCTGGTCAAAGCTTGTTTGGCATTTTTGGAAGTTCTCGGGAAATCTTCATCGTTTTTGGCCATATCCTGGTTGTTTTCAGTGAATTATTTTGGTTCTCAGTGAAATTTGTGTGCTCCCGGCCAAATTCAAGTGTTTTCGATAGTATTTGATCGTTATTGACTCTTGAGAGTTCTCGGTCAACCCATAGCGTTCTCGGCTAACTAATAGTGTTTTCGGTCAACGATCACTGATCTCGGTCACCACTGTGCATCTAGGCCTAATCTTTTTGGGATTTAAGATAACTGAAATATTAGTTGGACTTGAATTATGGACCAAACCATTAACCTTTTATTCAAAATGGACCAAATAACCAATAACTCATCAAATGTTTCACTTCATCAAGAACTGGATTCCATAATGGGAACTGCTACTCGTGTACCCTGTTTGTTGTCTCATGAGGGGTTTGCATAGTGGAAGTTTAGATTTGAAAAGTATGTGAAGATGAAAGACGCCAAGAATTTGTAGAAGTATTTTTTGAGGTCCTCAAGCTATCACTTATCAACGTGAAAACTTTGAAGAAGTGGCTGTGAAGCCCGTTGAACTGTATGACGATGCATATTTTGAAAAGGTTGAAGAGGGCGACAAGGCTGTTGCTACTTTAACCATGGCACTTTCTGCCAAAATTTTCTTGGGATTTAGAGAATTACAGTCTGCTAAGGCATTGTGGGAAGCCCTGATGGAGGTGTATGAGGGTAATGAGGACATGAGGAGAAGCCGTCAAGATCTCTTACGACAGAAGTTCAATATGTTCAATCATGTTCTGGGAGAGTCACTGGAAACACAACTGTAGAGATTTATATCTTTAGTGATTGAGATGAGATCTGCAAATATGAATCTGACCACTGCTGAGACAAACAATAAACTAGTCAATTCCCTACCACAGAGCTAGGATATGAATGTTGCAGTGATTTAGAAGATGAAGGATCTAAATATGTTAACTCTGTTAGAAGTCATGACAATCATCAAAGCTTGTGACAAGGATGACAAGCAGCGTGCTATAAATCATGCAAACTCCTACAATGCAGCCGGCTATAGTGTTTCTTCTAACAATGCCCTCATCTCGCTAGACAACTTCTCAATGTTTAAATCTTCTCAACGGCAGTACACTCCGCAATCCCAAAATAACTTTTCTATGTTTAAGTCTGCTCAGGGTCAATTCTCACAGGCACCACCATAACCAACTCCTGTGTTCTTTCCTCAACATGCTCAACAAACTGCTTCAGCTGCAAAGTCCCTGCCATCTGATGTATCTTCCAGTCAGTCTCCAAATCAGATTCCTTCTATCTCAAAGAAGGCTCAAGAAAACATCGCCCTAATGGCAGGATTCATGAATTGCTACAACACATTTCTTGCTGGATATCTGGTTCAACCAGTTGTAGCTGCTGAGTTAGATCAAATCCATCCTAATGATGTGGAGGATGTGGATATCTTTTGGCAAATTGCCATGGCAGTTTTTCATGCGAAGAAATTTACAAAGAGAACGAGCAGAAACAACTGGAATGTGCTAATCATAAGGAGGGATTCAACAAAGATACTCTAAGGTGCTACAACTATCACGGGTTGGGTCATGTTGCTCGTGAGTGCACTAACCCAGCTAAGGAAGGAAACAAAGAAAGGGCACTAGTCCTAGTGGGAAATGTTAGAGGAGAAAATGTTGCAGGTATGGGTGAAGGTGAGCGAGGTTTGGTAGCTCAACAATTCTTTTGGAATGATCATATGACCGCTCTCAGCATCAATAATCAGACTGCAAATTTTGCCCAAATTGAAGTTACTGAAGAAGAGAATTTTTTCGAGGAACAGGTGAAGGAACTTCAATTTTCATTCATGGCCTTCACTCCTTCCAAATCTTGTGTATTAATAGAGTAGATTTATACAAATCCCACAATAGTAATTGCTTAGAGAAATTGAAGGAATAAGATCTGAAATTTTTACTCTTAAGAAAACTGAGAAATCTTTCAAAGATAAAATTGAGGCATAGAAAAGGAATTTTCTCTAAACTTCAATATGATTTTAGCATAAAATGTTGTCATCACTTAGATGCCAAACAGAAAATTACTAAATTAATTTTTGAACTGGAAGCCTCTAAGTTAGAGATCATAAATTTAAATAAAAAATTTGAAAGAGCTGAATTAGACTTTAAGAAATTTGATGACTCCAGTATTGTTGTTAACTCCATGATTGAAAATCAGTTATGGTGGAAAGAAAACTCAGGTGAGGGTATAGGGTACAGTGTCGTACCCCCTCCATACAACGAAAACTACACTGGTCTTCCTCTCACCAAGGAGCAGGAAGAAAAGGTCAAAGCCATGAAGTATGGTAAATCAGCATAAAATTGCAAAAGTACCCTGGTTCAGTAAAAGCTACTGAATCAACCTCAGGGGTGAATGATACTAATGTGTTTACTTCACGTGCAGATGAAGTAATTATTGAGGATTGGACTGATGAGGATGATGATTTGTTTGTTTTGAATAATAAAGACATTAATTCTTATATTTCTTCAAATTTACCTGCTTTGAATTCTGTGACTACAACAGTTTATGTGGGCTCTGTATTTAAGAGCAAAGAAAATTGTTTGATTGATTCCTCTATACCTTTGAAATCTGGTGGTGTTTTTTTTAATAAATGTGATAAAAATAAGGGTTCTAATAAATACTCATCACCTAAATTTGTCAAAGAAGGAAGTTCAGATGGTCAAAATGGTGATAAATCTAGTAATAAGTTAGGTGGTAAACGTCGGGTAAAGTAAATTAGCTCACACAACAGGTCCAGACCAGGAGTAGACCACAATGAATTCTACATAAAACGTCAAACATGTTTTAATTGTGGCATTCTTGGTTATAATGCTAGAAACTATCCACACCTTCCATATGTCCCATATTATGGATATTATCAGAGATATATGCCTCAAAATACCCCTCAAAAGGAATCAAGGAATAATAAGGCAAATCCCTCTGACGGTGATTGGAAAAGAAACAAGGCTGACAGGTTTAGTTCTTATCATACCAAGCCTAACACGTTCCAAAATAATGATAGAAACCTTGCTTTGCTCCTAATAACTAAGTCGGTTTCTGGACCAAAACAAGGTCATAAGTCAAAGATATTTATGTCTCCCACTCACAAACCAGAGATTAAGTCATCCATTCATACGAATGATAAAACTTCTAAAACAAGATATGAATGGTTGCCTAAATCTCCGAAAATCAAACTATCAAGTTCCATCTTAGATAATAGGGAAGACATGTCATGGCAGCCCGTGACAAGTTTGGATAAATTAGGTTTACCTAGTTTTACTATGGACTGGGTACCAAAACCTAACTGATCTCGCACATCGTGCAGGAACATCTATGGAGGAATATCATCTTGTTCCAGGCACATGACAGGAGGCATCTCCCAACTACACGACATTCAAATCTTTAACGGTGGGTATGTTTTCTTTGCGGGAGCAGAAAAGGGGAAGATTACACAAAAGGGTACTGTAAGTAATGGTGTTCTCAACTTTGAAAATGTTAATTTTGTTCCTGAGTTGAAGCACAGTCTGCTTAGTGTTTCGCAGATTTGCGATCAAGGTTTTTCAACTCATTTTACTAACAAAGAATGTTTGATCTTATAACCTGGTATCATCATACCAGAAGATTGGGTTCTGGTTCGATCATAGAGAAAATACAATGCTTATGTGATCGACATGAACAAAAATGTTCCTGATGAAATCACCTGTCTGTTTTCAAAAGTTTCAGAATATAACGCCATGCTTTGGCATCGTCGTCTTGGTCATGCAAACATTAAAAATCTAAATAGTCTTGCTAAAAACAACTTGGTGCGAGGTTTACACGTCAAAGATTTTGTTACTATTGAAGAATGTGTGGCATGTGCTTTGGTGAAACACAATCGTAAATCTCACAAGCCAAAA
>NW_027502795.1:0-22631 GCF_021521415.1 Bidens hawaiensis
TGCCATACTGTGTTCTGAAAAGAAAAAAGTGAGGCAATATGTTGAAGATGCAATTGCAAAACCATATTCCAACAGAATGAGCATTGTAGGCAATAGAGAACCGCTTCCAATAAACTGTTCTAAACCTACAAATATGAAAACAATGTCTAAGATATCAAATATAATACTTATAATATACCTTAAAAGGTATCATTAAATGGGAATTGGAGAGTACCAAATATGTAAAAGAGAATCATTGCAAAAGTGGAAGGGGCTAAGAAGCTTATGAAGTCCCATATATATGTCGATACCCAATATGACAATATAGATACACCACTAATTAATTGTTGATGTTTGGCTTTCACTTCACGCTCCTACATATAACATGTACCGTGTTATAACCAAAGAACAAAATCCCAAAAATTATTTGTTTACACTGTAAGTGATAATATATACCTTCACAATAGCAACAGCAAATGAAGCGGGAATGAAGGAAAAGGCGATACTCACAATAATAGCTGCTGAGAATGCATCCAGATCCTACACAGGTCATAAAATTCAGCATTTAAATACATGCCAGAAAAGAATGTTTTACTGTGAACAAAGATATATACGTGGCGTTGCAGGCGTTGACTTTCGGTCATTGGTAACGGATGATTACGTGTTTGTATGGTCATATTCTCATTAAGTGTAGCCAGTCTAAGAATTGCAGCATTCATTAAATTGATAAATGTCGGTGCGGCATGCTGACACGTGCTGTTGTGTAGAACCGTGAACCCTATACTACCATCATCATTCTGTGGGTCCATTACAATGGCCCCATATCTGCATCAAGATAAAACATGACAATGATAAGTGATTAACTTCTAGTAACAACAAGCTTCCAAATGCAAGAAATTTAACCTTGACTCGTAAGACTCGTTAAAGCTGGACATCAGGTATTCACTCATGGAAAGCAAAAGTGGGCCTAGAGCGGGCCCTGCTGCCTCAATAGCATCTTCTAAAGCCTTATCAGGATCAGGAAACCGGTATGTGCTCTCTTTAAACTTTTGAATCCAACCGCCTTCAATATAATGTGAAACCTCTTGTGCAATAGGTAATGATAGATCAAAAGGAATGGGCCCACCACCACCTTCGCCACTAAGTAGCGGATTAAAGTAGGAAGTTGTAAAGGTTATAGACGGTTGATCAGGATGTGGCTTTAATTCCAGCAACAGAAGACCAATAAACAAAAAGACTGCTGGAATTAATAACTGAAACACAATTGTCTTCCTGTCTCTTCGAGCTGATATCCATCTCTTTATAAGCAATGCTTTTGAATGCTTCCAGAATGTTGACCGTGTTATAAACAAAGGGCAACAGCTATGCACACTTACAAAGTTTAAAAAACTTAAGGCGGCTGTGATAAAAAGTGTACACGCTCTGCCAACTGCCGAAAGCATTATCCCAATGACAGTTATATAAGTTCCAAAAATTTTGGAACGGGATGTTTTACTTTTATCCTCAGCATAATCATCACGGATTTGAAATGGAATGGAATCAGGTAGAATGATATTACTTTTTTCTTCTGTATACTCGTCTTCAATAATGTCGGATCCTGCAACTCGTAAGAAAACCTCCTCTAGGGTTGTTACAGATATGCCATAACTTTCTATGCCTATATCTGTAGGGCCCTCATGCTCCAAGCTAGGATCTGACTTTGTTATGCAGCTTTCAATTTCCCTAAACATGCACTCGAAGGAAGCTGAAGATATTAGAGGAAGCTTGAAAGAAATTTCAGTCCCAACCTGTAAATAATTAATCCACATCAACATCAAGATTGACCAATCACAAGTAACATTAAAACATTTTCTAAGCAAGCAAGTAAAACTTGAGATATACTTCGCTCACGCATGTTGCTGACGGAATATGTCTGTAGACGATGTCAGCAGCTGCAGAGGCCCCAGGTGAAGTCTGAAAATAAGAAACAGTTGATGAAAATAAATGTGAGAATAATATAATAAAAATTTTCCAAAATTAAAAAAGTCAAAGCAAGTTGAGCAAAGAAAGCACACCTTCACCAATGTAAGAGTATAGCCAACTCCATATTGGTGCTTTAAGTAGAGAGAACTGCTCAAAATAAAAATGAAAAAATAATTACACCACCTCAACTTAAATTACGTAAAATAAAATTTTAAAAATCATGAAGAGGTGACACAACCTTCCACAGCATTTCAAAGAACCATTAGCCATAATGGCAATCCTGTCTCCAAGCACATCTGCTTCATCCATTGAGTGTGTAGTTAGTAATATTATTCTGCCTTTTTTTATTCTTTTGATGAGCTGCCATGTCAGCCTCATTGAATATGGGTCCATTCCACTAGTCGGTTCATCAAGAATAACAACCTAAGAAAAATAAAGAACAATGAATAACCAATCGACAAATAAACTTGATTCTAGTATTCTAATCTTACCTTACTGTCTCCAATTAATGCTATGCCAAGAGACAGCTTCCTTTTCATGCCTCCAGAAAGAGCATTAACAACCGTATTAAGTTTATCTGCCAATCCCACCTAATAGCCAAACAATATTAGTAACAGATCATGACAAAGAATACACTGCAGACTATAAGGAAACAAACTATCTTAGTATAGTTTAGAAACTAACTTCATCGACCATTTCAGTTACACTGCTGTCCAAAGATTCCACATTCACTCCCTTTATATTAGCAAAAATTTCCAAATGTTCCTTCACCTGAACATTAATAGTTCAAAAAATTGGATGTCTTCAAAATGAAAAATAAAACTTATAGGAGTGAAACAATACAATATCTAATAATGAGATGAAAACTTTAAAATCTAACTTCTCAAGAACCAAAGGCACTAAGTTACCGTTAACTCTGGAAAAAGGATGTCATATTGAGGGCAAACACCTAAATTATTCCTGATGTCATCCTGCAGAAACAAAAAACAGATGAATATAATTTTCAACAAAAGCAACTCCCATAGAAATTATAGTTTATTACCATGTCTGTTAAAATGCTTTTTCCAAAAACTAAGGCGTCTCCAGAAGTAGGAGCAAGAAGGCCAACAAGCATGGAAATTGTTGTGCTTTTGCCAGCACCATTATGTCCTGCAGAATCAACTTGTAAAAAAAACCATATATTATTTGTATATCTCTACATGTAAAATGGACTCAGTTACCTAGAAGTGCAAGTATTTGGTTTTCATATAATGTTAGTTGTAAAGAATCAACCGCACAACAATTCCCCTTGCTACCACTATACACCTTGTGCAGATTCCTAATCTGAATGCATCTGCAACCACAAACATGTATATAAAAATAATGTATGTATATATAATATATGCAAGATGGAGTAAATATAAATTCATATTGAACATGTCCACCTGCCATCCAACTCTTGTTGCTTCATGTCTAAGCTTATAGCTTCCATTGTTGACTGAGAAGATGTGCATTTCTCTTTGGAATGATTATCACCATTAACTTCTGAACTGGAATATTTCTGTTTAAATATATTTATCTTACTCCATAATCCTTTTGGAAAGATGTAGTTCCATAGGTACACCATCCCTCTCTCCTTGTTGAGGGCCTGATTAAGTAAATGTTAAAAGTTAGCCCTTAATCAGTCAAACTAGTTAGGACCTACAAAAGGATGGTGACATAACAGAAAATGTACCTTATCAAGATACAGGCCAATTGCAAAGTATAATAAAGAGTCAAACACCATCATAGCTAGACATACTAAAAAGCACACTCCAGAAGATGACTACAGTGTACAAAGATAGTAAATTTAAAAAACAGTTCAATAAAATTAAGTTAGATGTAAAACGAATAACACTTACCCGCCACATGTTGCTCCAACGGAGCCCAACATGTGCACGCTCATAATCAGCAAAATTAACTGATCCTAAAGCAAATGCTGTAGGCGAAAGCAAAGAAGCCAACACCTTCAAAGCCCTACAAGTAAACAAATAGCCATTTTAATCATCATAAAATCAAAAAGAACTATTGTTGACTGCATATATGATAGCTTACATAGAAACAGCTTCATCATCGACTGTATAATAAGGAAAAAACGCTCCAAGAAAAGCAAGAGTTCCAACTGCCACAGCTGATTTTGCTCGTGTGAAAAAAGTAGAGATCAAAAAGGATAGCATTATAGCACTGAGCCCGAACAGAAAGAAATACATGAACACCAATGATTTATCACTGTACTTAAACAGCGTGTTCATTGTGCAAACAGTGATAATTGCTGATGAAATTGCAAACTGCAGAAACCATTTATCATAAGAAACAGCTACCAATTAAAAGAACAGAAATTCTTCTTAAAAACTAAATCACCTGTAAAGCATATGTTATAAACCAAGAAAGATGAAATATCTCATCTTTTAGTCCCATCATGTAAAGCCCTTCTTTTATTTTCTGCTCCTGAAACATTTTGTAGCAAAAAGCTAATTGTTAAGCCAAAGATACATATTACAAAGTTAAACTAATAATAAGTATATCAAACCTTTTCAAAGACCGAATAGCTGATTAGGCGAGAGATTGAAAAAAGAAACCCTAATAAGTACCTGGCATTACCAACTAGGTCAAATAAAACATATAAAATTCTAGTAAAACAAGGTCAAGTAAGATGTTAGATACATACAGGACTCCCATAACATCCTTGATAATGGACTGAAACTCATCGTCCGTATATTCACGAGTCGGAAATGGGGCTAGCCTTATGGTTGACGGTGTGAACTGAGTCCATGGAATCTTAACCGAGTTAGGCGCCTTTTGTTGTGCATAAAAGATAATAAATGAATCCATGACTTGCTGGAGCTGAAAAAAAGTTTAAAAACAATTATGAATCTTAACTTGTTCTATCCTATAAAATTCAAGTTAACGACAAAATAAACAGGATTATAAACTGGAACTTACAGTTAGAAAGCCGCTGTAGCCGTACTGCAAAATTGGTATCTGATTGAGGCCTAATTCCAAGTCATTTACATAAGGACCATTAATATCCATGATGCTTTTAACATCTGGAAATCCTGAAAAGGCCCATGTGTGATTGAGTCGAATGCTATAATCATATAAATAAGGGCCTTGACCATGAAACACTATTGCTCCTTTTATTTTTGGATTCGAACAGTTCCTGTATCAAGAAACAACAAATAAACGAGTTGAGTGGACCCTTTTATACAATTCAAAAAGCAGTTTTTCCATGGAGATGAAGACAATTACAAAAGCTACCATATACGAGCATAAAGAGATGAAAGATACTACTCACTTTACTTCATCGCAAGCAGCATAAGCATCTGATTTTAAATAGGTCTCAAGCTCTAATTCATCTGAGTATACTTTTGTAACCAGCTGTCAATATCAACAGAGAAACTAAGTTTGAGAACCATCACATCATTTCAAGCATGAACTTATATTTAAAACATATGAAAACAACTAAATGGTAACAAAATCATGAAGAGGTAGAACAAAAGGTAAATACAAAAATATGAAAATGAAATTATCAGTTCAGTGTACCTTCATTAAGGGAAATTTAAGTGACAAAATGTCGATCATCGTCCTTGTATCACTTGTATTAGGTGCAAAGGCCAAACACTCATTACTAGCAAGCAATGATTGCAGGACTTGATTAAAAGTTGGGGATACATTGCTCATCCCGACTTCCACAAATGTATCTTTCTGAATGTACCTATAAGGATTTGCAAAATAAACTTCAAATAATATTTTTATTTTTTTTTCAATGCAATCATGTTCATATCATTTCATTTGGTTATTCTGTAATCTTGATCAACTATCATAAAAAAGTTGGATGCTCAAAGAACGTAAACTATGAAGTGTATAAAATTCTGTTTATGTTCTAAAGTCGAAGAGAAACAGATTAACAGGCCATATAAATAAAGGATAAAAACATACGATTGAGCAGTGTGGATCTTTGTATCAACCTGTGTCCTTATGGCTATTAACATCAGCATCACCACCAATGGAAGCAGAATCTGGCCATAAAAAATGTGATATTTGAGTTCTAAGTTGTGCAAATTGCATTGATAAATTAATCAACAGTTTCTATCATGACTAGCCCTAAGTATCTGTCAAAAAGTTGAATATTCATTTAAATGATTATCTTTCAGAAAAATGTATCTACAATTATGAATCAGATAGATACATACTAGCATGTCCTGTTTCTATACAATATGTCTGATGATATTAAGTAAACGCATAAGAAGAGGATGGATGTGAAATTGAAAGCAATTGATGGAGTAAGGTACCTCAGCGAGAGTGATACAAGGATGGCGAATTTTGAGAAGCCAATTCTTCCGAAGCATAGCCGTGAGTTGTCTCCATGAAGTTGTAGTCGTCGTCTTCTTTCCTTTTCCTCGGTCCTCCATTGAAGAAGAAGGTGAATCAGAGAGAAAGGAAGTTAGAAATGTGAATAATTTAATTGTCAAGTTCCTAAATGGGAGAAATTGAGGAAAGAAAGGAAGAAAAAAGATGGAAAGAGAAGAATATAAAGAAAAGGAAAATATAAATGAACTCGGGAACAAAACGGTAGGCTAGGTTTTACACATTAAATGGTTACACCCTTTCTAATGTAATTTTGACTTGTTTATTGATGTTAGGATAAAATAAAAGTTCATTTGAGTTAAATAAACTCTAGAAACTCGTTATCAACCACATGTTTTTAATTAAAATTTGAATCTTGTGATCTATAATTAAAGTTAATAAAAAATGTAAACGTAAAAGTTACATTTTCTTTCTCCTAAAAACTATGTTTAAAAGTAAAAACATAAAAAAGAAGTTAAATTATGAAACAAATTTTTATTTTTTATTTTTTAATGTTTTGAATTAAATATAACAACATATATTACATATGTTTAAAAAACAAAAAAAAAGTGATGTTACGTGAGATTTTTTACGGGTTTTTCCGACTCAAATGGATTTTCATTATATATATATATGGGAGATTTCTTTTGATAACCACTTTGAGTTTTAAGATCTCGAAAGAACTCAACATAACACACACACACACACACATATATATATGTGTGTGAGATCGGTACCGTACAGGTACCAAATCGGTGCCAAAGTTTTGAGTTTCGGTATCGGTATCGGTACCGGTACTGGTATTTCCCGAATTTTTTTATCTTTGGTACAAGTACCGTATCGGTATCAAAAATTTACGATTTTCGGAATCGGAATTTTCGGGAACGGGACCAGTCGGTACCGGTACGGTACCGATCTCATCCCTATCACAAAGGACACATATGACCAAATGATGTCTATATTTAAACCATGAAAGCTCCTTGCAATGACCGACGTGTTCACCAAAATTATCCAAACAAACTTTACGGCAAACCGGGCATGGCTCATCAACTGGGAACAATTGGATCATTAAACGATATTTAAGAATGGCTTGATACTCCACTGCTGACATGTGCTGTCCTAACTCTTCGATGGGGATGACAGTTAAGAAACCTTGAGCATTGAGAGCCTGAAGGCATTCTAACACCGCTTTTTGGCGATTAGATAAGCCAAACTTCTCTCTCAAACTTTGGACGGTTTTACTATAAAGGACACTCGCCAAAACATGTTGGGCTTTAGGGGGGCGGTGCCCTTATTAGCGAATCGGCCAAGATCAAGATCGGAAAGGAAACTAAGCAAACAATCCAACGCATACCCATAATCCGAATCAATCCCATCAATACCACAATCCCGCAAAATGTGGTCATGTAACCTCCAAGATTGTGCCCTAGAAGCTACGAAAGCATAATTCATGGGTATCTTTAACAAACTTAGCACTAGTGGGGTGTGTTTAATGCATATTAAAGTGTCATGTCATCTTAACTTATGTTGGATGTTAAAGTATACCCGATATTCAATCAATTTTGACATGAGCCATCTTAATTGGCTCATTTTCTTACCTCTAGTGACGAAAAATCACAAATCCGTCAAATGCCCATATATTATGTATTTCCCTTGGCTTGTTTTTTTGGTTGTGATAAGAGAAAAGTGTAAACATTTGCACTTAAACCTCACATGATATTTTAGGGTGGCTAGGACGCACATAGAAGGGTGGCTGGTGGCTAGTGGTAGGTGGTGGGTCATCTTTGAGTCTTTTGACACAGGAATATTATTCCAATATTCCATTTTACATTATCCCTTAACAAATAAAAAACTATAAAAACTAAGTGACAAATTAATGAAATTCAAAATAGAACATCCTTTCCCAAACCCCCACTATAACTTTTGCTTTAATAATTAGCAAAATATATCCTTTCCTTCACCTAAACTGTTTATTATATCCTGAAAAATTGTTATTAATTTCTTATATTGGATTCACGTACATCCACTTGTTTTTATTCAAAATTGTTCTTTTATGAGTTAATCAATGAAAATAAGAAGTATGAAATATACTCACTAAATTCAATATGAATCAACATTTAAATGTTATTTTTGTTTCGATTTTTTTACATTATAAATATTTAAAACGCATTCAACTTTCTGTTTAGCACATAAAGTAAATGTGGGAAACTATAAAGAAAAGAAATAGATTATATAGTTATTATCAAATGAGATTTTTATAATAAATTTGCATTTTGGTGTTCAAAACATACCCAGAAAAGTCATTGGTTTGAAAAGTTCTAACTTCGGAAGAGCAGCCTTGCTTCTGACGTTGCATGCCCTTTTACTTTTATTTTCTAAGTTATTAATTTCCATTTTTATTTTATTATTTGATAAACCTTTGATTTTCTCAAATCAAACAATGTTTTTTTAGGAACTATATACTGAAAAATGTATATTATAACCAAATATTTTTTAAACGCCAGACTCACACATTCTCTTTTAAGTTAAGGTTAGCATGCATGAATGACATGCACAATAGAATAAATAATTGTGATAGAAAGAAAAAAAATGATATCTGGTTAGCAAATAGAACACATATAACTGCTTTCTTTTTATTCTATTTAATTTTCTTGTCTATTTATATCTTTCTTTTCATTCCATTTACTCTGTGCCAAACACCATAATATTATTCCTACACCTTTACGTCCACCACATAATTTAAACCCTTACCATTTAAGTAAGAGACATCTCTACTCAAGAGTTGGATTCTATCATACCAAATGCCTTTGATAACTTTTACAAGTAAAATTTGTTAGCTAAACGAAAGGAAATATAAATAATATGTTAATAATCATATCAGCCGTTATAGAAAAAACTATAATATATTATTAGATGTCACAATAAAAAGTAGACCATCAAATAAGGACGTCATTATCTTGACTTATCACCTTCAGGAAAATTAAAAAAAAGAAGGAAATATTAGTGTTCCGTATTTATTAATTAATTTTATAGTTTAGTTAGACACGCTAAAAATGATATTCAAGTTTTGAAATCATTGTAAATAAATAATAGAAATTGATGGCTTATATTCGACGAACATGAGTGAGGGGCCGGATGTTTATTAACAAGATTCGGGTCATATTAAAAAGGATACCTATCAAATATTATATAGGTTTTCCATATGGGCAACTATAACACATCTCCATAAGATTATAACACATATCAAAGTATGATTGTGCACTTTATTTAACTCAACGTCTTTTATGTTACATTTAACCTACTTGAATATGCATGTATATAACTTTAAGAAAAATAGTATAAAAGTGTATAGAGTTTGCAACCATAATTTTATTCAGTATAATAATAAATTATAATAACTACTATATCAGAAAAATAAAAAATAAGAACATGAAGATTGACAATTGTCTCTTGGCTTCTTGTCATACTCACGCTGCGAAATACAGAGAATGGAAGGCTCATCTACGTGTCAAAGTTCATGGCGACGGGGCGGTGGAAACGTTGTCAAAATGACAACACATTTTCTTATTTATATATCTTTTTGTACCCACTCTACCTTTATTTTGTTTTTTTATAATATGTTAAATTGCAATCTTTCATTAAGGGTAAATACATTTAAAGTAGAGCATTTTAAATTTAATTGATACTTAAAAAAAAACACAATTATACTCTTGGTTGGGCTAATGTACAAAGGGCTACGAAGACGTGTCAGAGACTGAGAGGTTCAAGGTGTGTAATTTCTTTCATCATTCATGTCATAGTTACATCTAAAGTTAATTTTAAATAATTATACAACATATATAACTAACTACACACGATGATAAATATTTACACATAAAATTAAATATTCACTTGTAATTGCGCAACATAAAATTACATAACTTATAAAAATAATCACATAGCTTGTAAAGATTGATCTAGCAAAATTCAAAAGTCACAAAAACATGCTCACCCATATTCTATCAATGATGGAACCTTGTTTTGACGTTTAGGGCTTGCTTGGTTGACAGAAATCCATGGGATTTTAAGGAAATTGGAATTTAAATTCCATTCCTTATGGTGTTTGATAAGCTATGAGAAAGAATTGAAAATTGATTTGATTTCCAACCGAATCCTTCAACTATTGTAATTCACTAATGCTTTTTGCTTGCACTTTTTTATTGAATAGGTCTTCTCCCTTCGATCCGCGAAGTAGGCAAGCAGGAATCTCCCCCCCCCCCCCCTTTCTGTTTATCCTTCGGCTTGTCTAAGGAAAGTTTAGAAATTGCTGGAATGTTTATAACATTTGTTCTTCAAATTCCAATTCCTATGTAAATTTCAATCCAATTCCGAGACATTCCGCGAACCAAACACACAATTTTCATCAACTCCTAAAATCGAATAAAAGATAAATCCGTAGCTCGACACTATTACTCGGGTACAATAGAGTCTTGTAAGACTTAGTACCGTAATGTTGAAAGAGAATGACGATGCACAACTATCAGCTCCATGTTCTCTAGTTAATCCTATGTTTATTTGCATTAGTTGGTTATGTCCTTTATTTTAGTTATTTCAATTCCTAGAAATATTAGTGGGTAGTTATACCACAAACCCTATCTTCCTTATTTCATGCATTATTTACGTATCTTGTTAGCCTATAAAAGGCATATTTGGTTTTTAACGGAGAACATGAAAATTTGATCAAAACAAAGTCTCTTTACATTTAGTGTTATTTTATTTTAGGAGATTAGCCAATCTCGAACTTGGCCTCTATCAGAGAACCCAAACTTTTAATTAGCGTCTGCTGCTAACTTTTAATTAGCCTTTGTTATATGTTCCATTATGGTTGTAACACCCCAAATTTTTTTGCTGAGTGGGTGGATAATTTACATATAACAATCTAACTATTCTGTTAGAGCCACCATGTTCAGAGTAAGAACATAATGATCATCGTTTTTAGGGTTGCAAGGAAAATTTACATACTATGTGTAAATCTTCACCCGAGGAAAGTAACACTTAAGAATAATGATTATGTAGCCAATTAATGATTTCAACTTGAAGTGTTACTCCGAGAAAAGTAACACTTCAAGTTGAAATGTTCACTCAAGGAAAGTAACGCATTATTATGTGTTAATAACTAATAGCGTATTTTTATATATTTAGCAATTGAATGTATTAAATTTTATAAAACCCTATTTTTATGGCTTATTAGTGTTTCCTAGGGTGTGTATTATGTTCACCCGAGGAAACCAAGTTCGACAACAAAAGCTTGATTTTCCTATTTTTAGGGTTGTTTCATATGGTTTAAGAACATATAAAATCATACATTAGTTTGATGTTTGTTTTATAACGTATTTAGTAATAGAGTATTAAATTGATGTTCTAAGGATTACACATAGCATATGTGTTAATAGCTACTAACTTCTTATGATGATTCATCATCACCGTCATCGTCGTCATTATGTGTTAATAACTAATAACGTATCGTAGAAAAGATCCATTTGTTTGAATAAGGAAATGACGTCACTTTCTATAAGTTGAAGAGGTCAACTCTAAAGCATTCCTTACATATGTTAAGAAGTCCACTAAAGAGTGCCTGAATGAACGAGAGAAAGGAGAGAAGTGAAATGTTTCCATGTAACGTTTATAAGAGATCATCTTTAGAAATTGAATCACCACGGATCCAACGTACAACGCTCCTTTAAACGATAAGCGCGTAACGGGCTTGACGCAACTAATAGACTTCAATTGCTGTTTTAGATTTGTTTTTGAACGACAAAGTCACAATACTCCTAAATCAAACTTTGGTGCTTATCGAAATCCAAGCTCAAAGAGCATTATCAAAATCCAAGCTCGAATCAAACTGGTGTTATCAAACAAAATAAATATTTGTTTACTCATTTGCATTTACTTTACCAAACATACTTCTAATGAGATTTTCAAAATCTGAATTCGAGCTCGAATCCCCACATTTGGGCTCTGGTGCACACTTACAAGTTACAAGATCTTTCAAAAACTTTAAACTTTCCTATACTTCATATAATAGTGTACCCTTTATAAATACAAACTTCTATGATAGTAATATGTTTGCTATTAAACATCTACTTACACATTCCTGCATACATATACATGTGTATATATATACACATGTATATGTATATCTTAAAACTCTATATCAAAACTAGGGTAACATACCAACTTTGTCTTGTTCTAAGGCAGTACGAGATAGTCGTTATCCATCCTCTGAAGCATTGTACATGCATCCAAGAGTTTTTCCAAGAGAATTTGGACAAAATAACACACATTTTATTGTATCATGTAGGTAGCAAATCCTCCTGTTGGAAGTAAGTATAATCTGAACTCGTCTCGGTCTTTGTAGCCTGATGTTAAATATTCAAAACGTCACAAATTAAATTTCGATAATAATTTAGAAGATAAAACAAATGATCAAACAGATACTGACCTCCACAGGCTGAGAAGGTCTGGTGCGGAGAGACGGGACAAGGGTTGACCAAAGTATCGGGTCGGTCAACGGGTCAATGGTATTATAATTTGTCAAAAGCGGTGCAGACAAGAAAGGAGTCAATGGGTATGTGTTCCTATCAATCTCCAACCCTAATCCAACTCCAAACCCTTCACTTGCACCACCTTCATCACTTGATTTCTCAACTGCTTTACCATAATCCATCTTATTGATATTATTTTTATTTTCATTCTCATCATTTTCAACATCCTTTTCAGCTTCCTTTTTAAAAGCCTTTTCTTGTAAGCTTTTGTAAGCTGCAGATCTTGATAGTATACTCATGGCAGAGACTGAAGACCGTTTATGTTGTTTTGGTTCATGTGACACACCCAAACGAGGTAGTTGATACGGTTCAGTAGATTCGGTTACCCATTCTGGTGTTTTGTGTTCGGTTCCAATGTCTTCGGAGCTACCATGATTTGTTTCTTCTGATGTTTTTCCTTGAGATTCATTTTGGGAGGATTTGTTGGGGCCCCACCATTTAATGTATGGTGTAAGATCGATTTTTCTATCCATGCAAAACCCACCAACGTATTCGCTCTCGGTTGTTGCATCGTCACCTGCAGCGTAATAAGTTAGGACACAAACAAATAATTTGGCGACTGTATATGCGTTGCAATTAGGCTTGTAAACAAACCGAACGTTCAGTGAAGCGTTCGATGGGAAGTCATGAACAAAAAACTTTTGTTCATTTAGTTAAAACGGACGGCGCATGTCTCATTCGTTCATTTAATTCGTTTAAGCTCATCCCTTTGCGTTCATTTACGTTCAGTACGTTCATTATTATATTCATTAAATTTTTTAGGCCCATTAGAATTAGTCTATTTTAATAGCTTTTTCACTCCAACTTACTTTTAATTGGCTTTAACTCGGTTAAGTTTGTTCGAACGAGCATAAATGCACATGAACAAAAAAACCCTGTTCATACAGTTGTTCGTGTTCAATTGTTTGTTCGGTTAAGTTAAAAAGAAGGAACACGAACATGCTCCGTTCAGGTTCGTATCGATTCGTTTACAAGCCTAATTGTAATATCACAATATGTGGTCAGGTTGGGTAACAGGTCAAAACGAGTACAGGTTGAAACAGATATTTCATGTACGGGTCTAAACAGGGATGCGTCGGGTATTAAGTGAGTTAATTATTAGTAAACAAGGATTTTAAAAAATAATCTAGATAATCTTTTGAATCTGGAACAAAAATCTTGCTTACCGTGATGCATTCGGCTGTGGTAATCAGCTCCAGCAATTCGGCCCAAGGGCGAGTCCCATCTAGTACTGTTTTATAACAGAAAGCCAAATAATATTATAAGATGATTTTAGCTAATCATATTTATATTTAGAATGTGCCAGGTGGTTGAATGAGATTTATTATTCGCATCTGTGATATGATACGATTTTAGCTAAAAAAAAGGTAGGAATTAACTAACAATACTTTGTTGAAGTATACATGGCTCCCTTTTGGACAAAATGATTAATAATTAAATACCTGGAAACTCCATGACATTTAGAGGTTCCTCTTGAGAAAACCACTACCTTTTCTGCAATAATTTCATGTCCAAAAAAGTTAGAAAAATTAAAGCAGAAATAATTAGACTATTAGTCGCGCTTTATACCTTCTGAGTGATGCAAGGTAATCTTCTCTAGATAGGTGTTGCATCTCTTCAAGATCTCTTGTATAGTCTGTGACCTGTCAACAACATATGGTGAAAAAACAAAATCAAATAATGAAATACAGTTTTCATAAAATGAAACAGTAGTATGAGAATGTATGATTTCTCACTGGAAAATTAATCAGTGTCCCGGGACCCCAATACTTTAAGGCAGCAAGATCATATGCTCTGGCTGCAGCTTCCTCATCATCATATGCACCTAAAGATATGTTTAGCATAAGATAATAAATATGAAAGAGAGATTATTGTATTAATAAATGCAGATTTCAGTAAATGGTCAACTAGATTCTCACCTAAGTAAACTGTTGAAATAGATGCCAAAAAACCATGTCCATAATCCATAAAAAAGAAAACAGAAATCATATTAGGGATCATCATAACATATATACAGACGACAGAGATACGCATAGATATACAAACTACAGAGATACGCATAGATATACAAACACAAACATACAGACAGAGAGAGGATTGAACCTTGCTTGCCCTTCTTATTCTGATTTTGATTCCAGGTATTTTTATCCCATAGATGCGCTTCATAACGTCCAGTCCATCTATGCCTAATATCATTTGCTACAAAAGTCAGAACTCTAAAAGGGTGCAAGATATATAATCTTGGAAGGAAAATAGACAATAAATAAGATGTAGAAGCCAAAAAAGTGACTTTGGACAATTGTTGCATCCAGCACTTGTACAATAAAAAATTGTAACATGTGAGAAGCAATAACCTTGATTTTATACATTAAATTGTGCTATACATCATATCCGTTTCATCAATAATTAAAGCCGATTTCCAAATCTTTATATATACTTTAAATACAATCAGGCAGGCAGTTAAGATTACAAATTTACAAGTTACATCACATTCGATACCGTTCACAGGGAAATCTGTATATTATAAAACCATGCAAATATTTTAGAAGACTTGACCTGCCTTAGTTGTTGAAACATCTGGCCTTGACCACAAGTCAAGCGTTCAAGTCTAACCACTAGGCAACTAAGACTAGGCCAGGGTCCATATCATGTTTAACTGTTTAAAAGCTTCCTAGAAACACACACATCTTAATGACCTGTCTACAACCATTTATGATATCTCTATACAGGTATACATAGACTAAATATTATGTACAAGCGAGCTGATCCTAAACATTCTGCAAAATTCTAGGCTGTGTAGGTACCGTAGATATCAAGAAATGAGTTCGTCTCCAATCCGAAATTCACATAGTAATTAATAACTGTTTCAAAAATCAAGCTCAAAACAGAACTGTGAGCCTCACATCAATATCACATATGGCTGCAGCAGCCTCGAGTACTGGCACCGTTAAAATCCAATTAGTAGACTTATGCTTCTAGTTTAATGCATTCTGTAATCTGTATAACATCATCCAATGTTTTGTGGTGGATCTAGATCACATCACACACAAATAAATCGATGAACAATTTTATAAAAATTTTCCAATTCCAGTGGCAATTACGCCTAAAATCAACTGCGCTCACATAATTAAACTCAAACAGACACTCAAAAGGCAAATATCACCGATCAATTTCGTATAATACCTAGTAACGCCACGGTAGATAGAGCTGCGTTTACCGGCAGCACATGGAGGCATCTTACTGATTCGCTCTTTGGCCGTACATCCTAATCTCTCCTTCTTCGACTTCTTCAATCCTCTGTACTTCACCATCAGCTGCTGCTGCTGCTGATAACTACTACTCCCCTTCGTCTCGCCGCTAGCGCTGCCTTCCGATTTCATGACCGGATCAGAAGACGATGCAGTGGCCATTTCAAACCCTAACCCTAAGAGAGAGATTTAGACTTAGAGATAACTATGTCTCTGTGTGTGTGTGTGAATATAACATATACATACATAAGAATAATAATAATACATGCGTCAGCAATAGGATGAAAACAACAGTGAAGATGGAGGAGAGTGTGAAATGACGAAAGTGGCCTCGAGTGATGAGTAGAAATACTGCATAACGGCTAGAGAGGGTATCATTGTAATTTGGAGTCTTTTAAATAAAACTCATGAGGCAGTGACAATGATGATACACGTGTCTTCTGCCACCAAAAGTTTTACAAATGCAGCAGACTGGGAATCTTAGGTCAGTTTGTTTGACCGTACTCTTGAATTTTCCTGATGCAGATCTATGTATATTATGTGTGTTTTTTTTTTTAAGTTTTTAACTACTCGTATATGTAGAAATAATGTATACTAGTAAGTTGGGTTATTGTATATTTCGTTTAACGGTATCAAGTTGTGTTGAAAATGTGTCGATAAACAAAAAGTGTAGTGTTAAAGGGGTGTTTGGGATTTTTGTTACATGTTCAAAAGCTAAGACGGGGACTCGAACGATATCATTTCGATTCACTACAGTACACTTTTGTGGCCATAGTTGATAGACTAAAAGTTTTATTGTAAAAGGGTAAAGTTTTGTGGCTAAAAAGTGTTATTACCAGAGTTGAGAGGCCAAAAAAGAAATTCTTGAAACTTAGATGACAGAATTCCAAAGAACTAAATTATATAGAGGGGCCAAAAGGAAATGATAGAAAGCTGGGTAATAAAAAGCTAACGAACTATACTATATAAGTAGCATTTTTGTTATATAAGCAATGAGTAACACCAATGTATTCACTAAAACGTATAATCAATAACCGATCTAGTGTAATAATCAATGCATATACCATTAAAAAATGCATTTAATCACTAATTTATACACTATGCTAAAGCTCTATAGTAGTGTAATCACCAATGCATACACTATGCTCGAGAACACATGCAGCGTAACAATAAAGATGTAGACAAATATATAACTTTATTGAATTATTGGATTTTTAGTTTGGTGAACTAATTTTAGAAATAATATTTTATTTGAACAATTTCTATTATTTTCGTCAGTTATTACTTAAACGTTTTAACGTTTTAAGTATCTTCATCAGTTCATCACATGTGTATAAGACTACTAACGTCTGATAACTAACCAAAAGTAAACTTGTCGTTGATATTCCACAGCCATTGGCAGATCTACTATGTTGGTTGTGGGTTCACGGGAACCCACTAAGTTTCGAAATTTTAATAGAACGCCTATATAAAATACTTGTGTGAACTCACATATAAATGTTTAGTGAACCCATATACAAATATAGGTTATGGTCTAGTGGTAAGCACTCCACCTGCATACTGTGAGAATCCGGGTTCAATTCCAGTACTTGCATGCATGATTTTTTTAATCCCAAACAACAGACACACAGCCACTACTTCACTTGACAAAATTCCATCGAACCTCAGGCCAGCCAAACTAGTGCAGCTACTGCCTGCCGCCTTCCAACAACGTTGCTTGCCTGCTTTCCTCCCTAGCTCCCCTTCATGACTTTTATGTAACGAATTTTAATCCATTAACCCGTTCCGGTATGCTTATTTTTCATTTAAATTTGAGGTTTTGATCGAACATTTTTGTTTATTTGTTGAAACTAGAATGATTATGCTGAAATTTGTTGATTTGATTTGTTGAAACTATTAATAAAAGTTATTGTTCGGGTTAGGAAAAGGTGGGAGTAGCCCACAATTAACATGCTAGCTGGCTAGCTGCAATTCATCCTTGAGATGTAAGCTACTGTGAAGATAATAAAAGATCATCATCTAACATTTAGTTTTCTTTAGTGTTCGTTTTGTTTAGTAGTTTATCAATTTATATAAGTCAACTGGTCAAGGCAGTTACTTATCATATGGGCGGAATTAAAGATCTTTTCTATTCAATCACACACTCATATTTGAACCTCATATTGTATAAATGGGAATAAAACTATAGCTAATAGAATAGGCTAGCATAAATCACCAAGCTTATTTCTGTAACTACAAATGACTTTTTTTTTTAAAGCACCTAATCATATGACAACCTATTGGTATGGATGTGAATACCGGTTGTCGTCACTCACAATCATCACTAGCCAGTAGTTACCATAAGCGTAATAAAACAAATAGCAAATTTACCTATTGAACACATTTGATTTGTTTTAGTCTTATTATGACCCGAACCCATTAGTCCGTTAGACAACCCGACCAACTCATTTTGCCACCTATAGGCGACTTATAGGTCACTAATACTTGGTGTCTCCACTAAACCTTATCTCGTGCGTACTGGTCTTGGTTTTTTTATCCGACCCAAACTGTCGAGCCGAGCCAAAAATTTATTATGTAACAGTAAACCCATTGGAAAAAATTCCTAGATCCGTCACTCTCCACAGCATCACATTTGGGAAATATTTTCTAGCTGCACTATTAATAATTTGCTAATAACATTTTTGAGCATTTCATTCAACACGTAAACAAATAAAAATAGTAATATTTAAAACATTCTTTTTGAGTATTTCAAATTTCGAGTTTTTCTTGGTAGGGGCTTCATTTTTTGAAGTAAAGCAATAAATGAATTTGAAGGCTCCCGTTTTTGGCCAAGTAGAGCATTAAATGAATTTTAATTCCTCTGATCACTTGCTTAAGAATCAAGGACCCGTACCCATGAACATGAATGACCAAAGGATCATTTAACTTCGTGTTCAAGCTCAACATAGCTGGATATGCAAGACATTGTATGCTAGATTTTAAAAAACCATCAAGTGGTAGGCAGCCTTGAAGACTAGTCGAATCTAACAGGTCATGTATAGTAATGTTATGACTGTAAGATCTATTAACGTAGCTTTTAAAAGATTGAGTTTTGCAATTTGATGTGTGGGTGAAATATCGTGTATTAAATAAATCATATCACATGTTTTATGAGTTTATATGCGGAAACACGGTTACTTTGTTTGAGTTATGATTACAGATATGCGGAGCTTAAAGGAGCTAAATTGGAGCATAGGAGATGGAATATAAATGAAGGGTTTTATTGCATGAAATTATAGAGAATTTGAAGACGAAGAAGTGGCCGAAAACGGGACATAAATCGGAATTCAAACGAAGAAGTTACATGTGAAACACCATGGTGGTGACAGACCCACCATAGCCTACGGTGACCCTTGCCACCGTAGCCTACGGTTGACCCACCATAGCTTAATGTGGGACTGCCACCGTAAGCAAAAGATGAAGACCATAGGCTACGGTCTCCACCGTAGCCTATGGTGGTGTGACCGTAGCTTACGGCCGCCTGGGCGGAAAAAACATGATTTTTAGGTTTTTTCTTCCATATTTAAGCCCGGTTCAACCCTATGCCGCCTATGCTTCATACCCTAGCCCCCTTGGACGATTTTGGGGCCAATCTCCACATAATAACACATCTCAATCATCATAATCATCCATGTCATCATCCGTAACAAATGTTTTAGCCTTTTTAAGGGATTTTAAAGGTTTCTAAGGGTTATTTGGCACATTGAAAGTTATGAAATTATAAAATAAGTTAAATACCAATAAATACAAGTTTTAAATAGTTCAAAAGATCCGAATTACGTTCCGAATCGGTTTAAACTTAAACGAATACAAATACGAAAAATCCGAGATGTTACAATCTCCCCTACTTTAGGGAATTTTGTCCCGAAATTAAGGAAAACTAAAACATAATCGTTTTGAAAATAATTTAAAATTTTTAAGGAAAATATCATAATATAGAACATCTAGTAATCGAAGCAACGCTTCAAATGACAATCCGATAAGGGCACTTGTATATAGGATGTACCAGCGGCGTATCCACCATGTCCTTATCATCTCAACATTTGTACCGTTACTCAAACTACTTTAGGTTCTAAATCATGACACACAATTGTACGCATTATGATTCCATGCGAGGACTCGAATAATTATGTTCGCGACCATAATTACTCTTATCGTCGGATGGTCCGCATATTCGTTCCATCATGTGGGTTGTAAGATATTTAAAACCATCATTTTGAAATAAACAAATGTTTTGATAAATTATATATATAAATTTCAAGAGATAATAAATGTTCGAGTTTGATTAATAAGACCATGTGATTTCTATTATATCTTTTGATTAGGAAAGTTACGAATTTTGGAGTTTGAAATGGATTTCTTGAAACAGACACTTGAAATGAATTATGATGATCGAGAATAAGCAAAGAGTAGAATATGAAGCTAACCGTTATAGATAAAGGAACTTGATTCATAAGATGATATGCGCAAATGTTTAATCTATAACAATTCTTAAGATAGTTAATAACATGTGGAATCTGTAAAGATCGTATTCATTAGGAAGAAATTCTTAAGATCGAGAGTATAAGTTTAAACGAGGATTTTGGTGAGTCGAGTTTAGTTAATTGAGACTTATGAGATTTAAATAAAAGTTAATATAAAGTTTATAGCTTTTCAAGTTGCGATTTTGAGATGAGATTAATTCGATCTTATAATAAAATATTATAATAATTAGTAAATAATAATTGAAATATTAATGAAAATGCGAAAATGTACGTATTTAAATAAATCGTTAATAGATTAAATGGGAAGCGGATATTCCCGAATCACCGAGATAGTCCTATTCCAATTAAATCTTTTAAAATTAGATAAATTGTAAGGCCCCGTTACGGTAACCCTACTTTCGTGTTGGATTTACTCATAAACACAGTTCTAAATATCAGAGTTAATTAAAAACTTTACGCGGAATATAAAACTTTCATAAAACATTACATATCAATTCATAATCATGTCTTTAAACATTCCTCTTGTCTTTCAAATCAAAACGTAACTTATAAAACATATCGGATCTTCAGATGCCAGGCTTTAGTCTTCTGCCATGTGTCCTCCACTCAAGCCAGCTGTCTCATCCTACTCACCTGCGTGCATACTAAAAGTCAGCTACGCTGAGTGAGTTCTAGTTAATCATACACTACCATACAATACCTTGTTACATACATACGTACTTAACCTCATAACTTTCTTTCATACACACATAAGTACTCATACCTTCATTCTTACTTACATACTTTCTTTCTTACTTACATACTTTCTTTCTTACTTACATACTTTCTTTACATTCATAATCATACGTTTAAAGAGCCTTTCGCCCTATAACTCACAGATATTATAAGGGTCTGGTCCCTAACATCACAGATATTATAAGGGTCTGGTCCCTAACATCACAGATATTATAAGGGTCTGGTCCCTATCATCACAGATATTATGAGGGTCTGGTCCCTAACATCACAGATATTATTAGGGTCTGGTCCCTAACATCACATATATTATTAGGGTCTGGTCCCATGTTTTCGAATATTAGTAGGGTTCGATTCCCTCTTCGTTACCATACAACCATACATCATACCTCGAGTATTATTAGGGCTCGGTACCCCTTTCGTAACCATACAACCATACAACCGTCATTTCCTTCTTTTATTAACTTTCTACGTTCATACACATAAACATACATATCATACTTGCCATATTTATAACGTTACAAACCTGACAGTACGTGCAATATCCGAAGATCGTTCACGAACCATCAAGCAATCATTCATACATATCAACATATATCACCTATGGCATACACTTATCACTTTGGATAAATGTATTAACAACACATCAAGTATGCACACAGCCCCGGAAACATAACAAGGAATGGGGCTAGAAACTCACCTGGATCCTGTTACAGCTCGCCGTTGATCGTAATTCCTTTCTTTAACTGGGCTCGGCTAACTGTATAATATTTACACATATCAATTAACTACTGCTACTCGTTTGTATTTCTATCTATATATGACCCACAACGAACGGGGGTCCGGGGGGCAGCGCCCCTGGCAGCGGGTGGTTCTAGGGGCGGCAGCCCCTAGCGGGGTCCAAGGGGCAGAGCCCCTGGCTGGGGTTTAAGCTGCCAGGTCAGCTTGGAAAATTTTATTTCGATAACTGCCTTAACACATTTTCCATTAGGTTTTTAATTTATTTTATAGACGAACTTCGCTTCAGGCGAAGTTAAACCTTAGGCGAACTTGGAAACAGCTTGGTTCTGGCTTGATTCGATCGAATAGGAACACGTTCGATCGAATAGGAACACGTTCGATCGAATACAACACGTTCGATCGAATAGGAACACGTTCCGATCAAACAGGAACACGTTCGCTTCGAATAGGAACTCGTAGTACGCCTGGGTGCTATCGACATACAACACTCATTCGTC
>NW_027502796.1:0-53455 GCF_021521415.1 Bidens hawaiensis
AGGTGGTCCATAATTGCATGTATTTCTAACACCCGTATAGTTAAACTCCTTTGATCATTATGAGGATTTTCTTCAAACCTTGTCCCGTAGTAACAGTCCATGAAGATCACTACAAAGATAAACTTTAAACTTAAATAGAAAATGATCACGACTAATAATAAACAATATGTTAAAGAAAACTAAACTAATTTAAATAAATTAAACTAAACTATATTAACCTAACTCCTACGACTCAAAACAGACTCAAAAAACCAAAAAAAACAAAAAAAGTCTATTATCATTCAAAAATATTAATACCTAAAAACTTGTTTATACAGTTGCAGCAGTTGACTCGCAACTTTGTGAAGTTAAAAACTCTGATGCACTTATAGGTGTAAAAACACATATATGTACTAACACGCTCAAATCGTATATATGTACTGATACGCTTAAAGTACGTATATATGTACTAATACGCTTAAAAAATAACATATATTTTGTACTTGCAGTAGTTGATCCAGTTGATAATGATGATCTTGATGTTACAGCAATCAAGGACCCTAACGCACTTATTTCTGACAAATTTGCTGATGCAGTAAAAAGTATAACACTAATATGCTCAAACTACTCATATATGTACTAAATACGCTAAAAATGTAACATATATTTGGTACTAGTAACAGTTAATCAAGTTGATAAAGATGATGTTACATCAATCAAAGACCCTAATGCATTTATTTCCGCCAATGTTATAGTTGGTGCACAGGGTAAAGAGTCTGATGCAGTTGATGTACTTGGTGTTTGTGATGAAGTAATTTAAGGTAATCAAACCGACAACGTTGCTGATGAAGTTATAGTTGGTGCAGAGGATAAAAAGTTTGATTCAACTGATGTAGTTGCTGTTTGTGATGAAGTTGAGACTAATGAAGTAATCTTAGGTAAAAAAATACTATTGCAAAAAATACAAAACAAAATTAAAAATACTGATCATCTTACAAAATCGTTTATTTACCTTATCTCCTACAGTTACAACAATCGAAGAAAAAAACAATGAATAGAAGACCTTAGCCTTCTCTCATTTTAAATTTACAGAACTTGAAGAAAGAAACAAAGAAGTTGGTACATGTGTTTCTGAAAACCTTGTTAATGTCATAATTGAGGAGCACTATGACGAATTAAAAGAAGACGCACATTTGACTTCAGTGATAAACAAAATGCCTTTTTTGAATTCAACTGAAGATTTCACAACACCAACCTCGACATAAAAAATGATACCAAAAATTAAATCTCCTATTTCATATGTCCAAGAACTTGAAAACAAAGAATTACAAAAAGAAGACTGAAAGAAAAAATTGCCTTCTGCTTTGAAATAACTATACCTTTTCAGACAAGTTAACATGGCCAAAAATGTGACATCTAATGAAAGAATCATTTCTGAATACATCTATTTGAGTTCTGGATATATTTGGGAAGAGATCTACAAGTCTCCTTACACTGAGTCATTTAAAGTGATTTTTGAAAGTTTTTTTCGTGTGTTTATCTAACAACAAATGCAATGGATGCAATCATTGAATTAATGAATATTGAAGTGTAACATCCCGAAATTTCCATGAATAATATTAAAATATTAATTATGTTGGACTATTTAATTTGAGTTAGTAGAAAAATCATAATTAAGATAAAAGGATGGTAGGCTAAAATAGATGGAATTAGATCATGGACTTAGAATGAAGATGGGCCTAAGGTCCTTGGGCTTAAGGGGTATAAATACCCCTTAAACCCTAATTCATTTCCATCTCCATCAGTCTAAAACTTAGCCTACACCATTAAAAACACACAATTAAGCCAAACACCTTCTACACAATTCTATTTAACGATCCAAGACCAACCGAAGGTAAGAAATCATTTATCTCCGCTGATCCAACAATATAGAGCCCGACACCGCAGCCCCGGGATTCTGAATGAGTCGATTGGATCAAGATCTAGCTTTATTCGGGTGTTTTAATCAACCAAAAACGAGCTTAAGGGCCATCTTAGCTTAGATCTGGACACCTCGAAGCTACCTGGGTTGTAAACGATCAAAACCAGGCCAACCATGGTGTTTAACGGCGGCTGATGGTGCCGGAATAAAAAAACTTAAAAAAACACGAAGTAGAAAGCAGGTCTTAATATATAGGTTGTATAAGTAAAGGTCGTATATGTATAAGGCCGTGTATGTAAGGGCGTATATGTATGTATATGGCCGTGTATGTATGGTCGTATATGTGTGTATATGGTCATCTATGTATGGGCGTATATGAATGTATATGGTTGTCTATGTATGGGCGTATATGTATGTATATGGTCGTGTATGTATGGACGTATATGTATGTATATGGACGTGTATGTATAAGCGTATATGAATGTATGTGGTCGTGTACGTATGGGCTTGTGTATGTATGTATACCGTGAATGTATGAGCGTATATGTATGTATGTAGCTGTATATGTATATAGCGCATCTGTATGTATGTAGCCGTATATTTATATATCGCATATATATGTATGTAGCCGTGTATGTGTATAACACATATGTAATATATGGTCTGTATATATGCATACGTATATATATGTACAACATGTATGCAAGTATGCCGTGTATGTATGTATGTCGTATACCTATATAGGACATGTATGTATAGAGTGTATGTATGCATGTCGTATATGACGTATATGCATGTATGACGTATGTGTATGTATGGCATATATGTATGTATGACGTATACGCACGTAAGCGTTAGATATGGACTTATATGACGGTTAAGATAAGACTAAGTAACGAATTAATAATGAAAGTTAACGTTTAAAATGAGTAGGACTTAGAAAGAAAGGCCAATGAAGTAACCGAACTCTAGAAGTGGTGATTGATTAATGTGCCTTATTACAAAGTCAGTCGTACATTGCAAAGGAAGGACATAACCATCATTAGAACCAGGACACATGTGAGTTTCTAGCCCCATTTCCTTGTTATGTTTTCGGGGCTGTGTGCATACTTATTGTGAAATGTTAATACACTTACTTTATGTGGTAAGTGTATGCCATATATGATTTTATGTGATAGATATTATATTGAGCTTATAAAAAAATGCTTGTTGGTGCGTGAACGATCTTCGGATATTGCATGTATCTCCAAGGAAGGTGATCGTTAGAAGATTAAGGTGAAGGATGCCTAGTGTGTCCGTATGTTATGATGTAATTTTCTTTGTTTATGTTGGTACGTTATATATATTTAATGTATATGTGGTACGTGTAAGTAGGTACATGTATGGTATGTTGGCTCTACGTCAGACATGGTATGTTAGGATGGCAAATCCTTCTAACTTCTATTGGACATAGACGTGGCATGTGATAGCATAGTTAAGGACTGTGGACCTTATACGTGTTATGAATGATAGAAGTCAACTTAGATAAGGACTGTGGACCTTATACATATTGTACATAGGAGTCAGCATAGGAAAGGACTGTGGACCTTAAATGTGTTGTAGATGTAATGTGTAGCATAGGGGAGGACTGCGAAGCTCGTACGTGCTATGATATAGGTGACAACATAGGAAAGGACGGTGGACCTTGTACGTGTTGATGGTATAGGGAAGGACTGCGGACCTTGTACGTGCCATGAATAATGAACATAGGTAAGGACTGCGGACCTTTTACGTGTTCACGACCATGAGTAATGGTATAGACGGCGGACTATGAACATATTCTTGGTTTACTAAGGCAAGTGAAAGTATGCATGTATGTATGAAAGAAAGGTAGCAGGTTCAGTGTGAATATGTAGCTTCAGGTATGTATATATGAGTAAGTATGTGAACATAATGTATCTTGCCTGATTAACTAGAAGTCACTCAGCATAGCTGAGTTTTAGTATGCACGCAGAATAATAGGATGAAGGAGCAGGCTTGAGGGGGGCACATGGCATGGACTGAGCTGACTGGCATCTAGTGAAGAAAAGTTATGATTTAAATATTTTGTAATGAATGTTTGATGTTTTTATATTCCGCAAAAAGTTTTAATTCACTCTGATATTTAGAACTGTGTTTATGAGTAAAATCAATGTCCAATTTATGGCACCGGGACCGGGGCCTTACAAGTTGATATCAGAGCATGAGTTTGAGAGATTTAATCATCGTTAATGCTTAGACTCAAACAAAGAATGGTACTAAAGGACGGATGCCAATGTGAATAGCCGTGTATCACTCAAGCAAGCTAAGTAATGGTAAGGTACATGATTAATTTCATGTATAATGTAAGAAAATTTCTAGGGGTAGGATTATTTGATTAATTGATTAACTGTTTAAAAGTAGAACCTAGAACAAGTGGACTCACAAAGGGAAGTGTATAGGAAACAGAGAGTAACGTGATCATCTAATCACAGTCGGCCACTGTTAACAAGATTAACAAAGTCATATAAACCCATTTATATGAAAAACGTACTGGGTATTTAAGTTTTAAATCTTGTTACTTAGGTGAATATAAAACTGCTTTTATATGCAAAACCAAGCCCCGGATCCGTATACGAAATTGCATGCTTACCAGTAAAAATAACCATAGAGTGTTTATGTAATATTCCTTTAAGAGGCCAAGAAAATGAAGGAGATGAATATATGAATGGTGAGTCTTTAAGATAGAAGAACCTCAAGCTTGTATGCCCTTCAAGCTTCCAACAAACACCTTTGTTATGCTTGGATTTTCACTCAAAAAACTCTTTCTTGTTGTTCTTCCCTTTGGCCGAAATTTGAGAGAAAGACAAGAGAATTTTTTTGTTTCTTATGTGTATGTGTGAGAGAAAGAGTTGGGTGCAACCAATGCACCTCTGAATCCAACCAATAGATCCTAATGCATGTCTTGGAATAAATAAAACAATTAAGTGAGGAGAGAGAGTGGAAAGGAAGAGGCCCACATGGGTCCCACCCAAAGACAAACTCAAGTAATCTTTATTATTTACATTATGTTATGTTATAACATAACATGCAAAATCCAATAAGCTTTGCATGTTGTTATTTAACCAACTTAAATAACATAGTACATGCAAAATGCAGTAAGTCTTGCATATTGTTATTTAACCAACTTAAATAGCATTACAAGTAACATGCAAAATGCAAAATCTCTCATAACATAATTATCCATATAATTTATTTATTTCACAAGTGCAAATATTTAGAAACCCAATTTTCAAATATTCTAATTGCTGATATTTATTTGTTAGATCATATCTCAAATATATATCGTGGTGTTTGTCTAGCTTGTTATTGGGTATGACCCGACTTCGATCATAACTTACTAGCCACGTCGATTATAATATGTGTCTTGGGAAGACCGAGTCCAACAATCTCCCACTTGCACAAGATACATAGAAGATTGATGCAAGTAGAACATACAACCTAACAACGGTTTACTAACCTTAATACGTATGACGTAGTGCCATTCAATAACATCATACCCTTCAAGTCCCTCACTTGAAATGATTAAGGTGAATCTATCATTTATCCTTTTGCCACATATGTCATGTCAAATCCAAACACACAGAGTGACCATTCTCTGTTGATTTAACTTAGCATGCCTTAAACATCTTACTCTCAAAGAATAAGAGGGACAAATCCCCTTTTGACTACATACGTCTTCCACAATCACCTCGTACCATACTTGATCTTAGCCTTATGTACCGTCATGTTTCAGAGCAGCGAAGAACTAATTCAAAGTATATTATTTGGTGAATATCAAGACCCAATATGTATCTCAGGTCGGAGGATACTATGATATTCGCCTTTACTCAAATATACTTATGATCAATCACAATGATTCCAAGTAGTAACATTTGAGGGCGGGTCAGTCCAATATTTATATCCCATAATTATCTATGAACCTTGGCAGCAACCTTGCTCTATATTCATACCTTATGAATATCCCCCAATCCAAGTTCATAATAGTCTTACCTTCATATTCGTTCCCACAAATATGACCGACTACGGACATTTAGAATAATTAACTTATTCATCGATTTAAACATGCTAAAATGGAACATAACTCAAAATGTCATAATCATAAACCATAATCATATGAATTAGTCAAAATATCAACTGTTACGATATCCAAATACAAAATAGATCAAATCCAATGACTAGAATATCGAAGTTCTAACGCACAAGTATGACCCTCATGCTTCGTCCTTTCAAGGGGCTTCATGAGTGGATCCGCAGTGTTTTGATCGGTGTAAATATTTCGAATACATATCTTTCCTTTTTCAACTTCATCCCTTATGTAGTTGAATCTCCGCTCAATGTGCCTCGTTTTTTGATGTGCACGAGGTTCCTTTATTTGAGTAATCGCACCCTAGATGTCACAAAAGATCTATAGAGGGTCCTGAATGGTACATACTACCCCTAGGTCGGCAATGAACTTCCTTATCCATGCAGTTTCTTGAGCTCCAATGGCCTGGCGAAGTATTCCGATTCAGTGGTGGACAATGCTACCGCATCTTTTTTTGAACTCTTCCAAGAGACTGCCCCACCATTCGCTATGAAAACATATCCCGATTGTGATCAAGAATCATCTCAATCAGTTTGGAAACTCGCATATGTGTAACCCTTTACAGCGAGTTTCTACTCACCAGAACGGTTTATTAGAAACATGTCCTTAGTCCTCCTAAGGTATTTCAATATACTCTTAATCGCCATCCAATGGCTACATCCTGGATTTTGTTGGAATCTACTTTGTCATGCTCAAAGCACATGACACATCCGGTCTAGTGCATATCATTGCATGCATGATGGGTCCCAAAGCCGATGCATATGGGATTCCTTTCATTTTCTCTTACTCATCCTTTGAGCTTAGACATTGAGTTGCTCTCAATACTATTCCTCTTTGAGTAGGAACCAAACCTTTCTTAGATTTCTCCAGCTTGAACCTTTTCAAAATTTTATTTATGTACACACTTTGGTTTAAACCTATCAACCGCCTTGATCTATCCCTATAGATCTTTATTTCCAAAATATAGGCGGCTTCACCAAGATCCTTGATGGAAAAACAACTCCCAAACCAGGCTTTTACACCTTCCATGGTTGGAATGTCATTTCCAAATAGTAGTATGTCATCAACATACAATACTAAAAAAGTAATGATGCTCCCAAGAGCTTTCTTATACACACAAGCCTCATCAGCGTTCT
This sequence comes from Bidens hawaiensis, assembly GCF_021521415.1. NCBI lineage: Eukaryota > Viridiplantae > Streptophyta > Magnoliopsida > Asterales > Asteraceae > Bidens > Bidens hawaiensis. The sequence continues at coordinate 7,181 of NW_027502796.1, forward strand.
TGATGGATCCAAATTTCTTAACCTCCTCATAAAAACGGTGATTCCAACTTCTAGATGCTTGCTTCAATCCATAGATTGATTTCTTTAACTTGCATACTTTATCAATATTTTGTGGATCAACAAAACCTTCGGGCTTAACCATATAGACATCTTCCTCAAGATGTCCATTTAGAAAAGTGGTTTTGACATCCATTTTCCAAATCTCATAGTCATAATATGCGGCTATGGAAAATAATATCCTAATAGACTTTAGCGTTGCCACCGGGGAAAAGGTCTCATCATAATTAAATCATTGAGTTTGAGTAAAACCTTTTTCTACAAGTCTTGCTTTATAAGTATCCAAGTTTCCATGCATATTGGTTTTCTTCTTGAAAACCAACTTACTACCAACCATTTTGGAGTTAAGAGATGGTACAACCAAATCCCAAAATTGATTATAATGCATGGATTGCATCTCAACGTTCGTGGCTTGAAGCTATTTGTCACAATCGGATTGTGACATTGCATCATGGTATGTGGTGGGTTCCTCCGAATCTACCACATAGCATCCATCCATGAAAAATCCATATCTTTTGGGTGGATTACTGATTCTACCAAATTTTTGAATGTTTTGTGTGTCTTGATCAACCATTTGATCATTCTCAACAACCTCTTGTTGATTCTTAGTATAAACCACATGTGTATCGGCTTGCGGTTCTCGATCCTCCTCGAGTTCCACCGTTCTACTGGTTCCTTTCATAAGGAACTTAGTTTCCAAGAACTCGGCCTTTCGAGAAATAAACACCTTTTGCTCGGTTGGGTTGCAGAAATAATATCCATGGAGTCTTTGGGATATCCTACAAAGATACACTTAGCGGATCGGCTTTCAAGTTTGTTTTGGGTGTTGTGCTTAACATAAGCCTCACAACCCCATACCTTTAAATATGATAATGATGGAACCCTTCCATGCCATATTTCAAAAGGCGTCTTGTCCACTTTCTTGGTTGGGGCCATATTTAGAATACGGGTCGCGGAGAGCAATGCGAAACCCCAAAATAATAGAGGCAATGTGTTTCTAGCCATCATATCGAATCATATTCGATAGAGTTCGATTCTTCCTTTCGGACACACCATTATGTTGTGGTGTTCCGGGTGGAGTGAGTGGTGAGATGATCCCACAACTCCTAAGATGATCTTGAAAAGCATCACTAAGGTATTCACCTCCTCTATCCAAATGAAGTACTTTGATGGTTTTATTGAGTTGATTTTCTATTTCATTTTGGAAGACTTTGAACATTTCACAAGCTTCATCTTTGTGTCTTAACAAGTACACATACCCATAACGACTATAATCGTCGATAAAGGTAATGAATATCTTTCACCATTCCTTGCCATTTCCTTAAAAGGACCACATACATCTGAATGTATGATACCTAATAAGTCTTTTGCCCTTTCGTTAGTTCCACTAATGGGTTCCTTGGTCATCTTTCCTTGTAAAAAAGATTCACACATATCAAATGAATCTTCATTTGATTCCAAAAGACCATTCTTTTTAAGTGTATGTATTCGATCTTTGTTTATGTGACTAAGGCAACAATGCCAAAGATAAGTCTTACTCAAATCCACTTTGAGTTTCTTGGTGCTTGATGGGTACAACTTATTATCAAAGGATGTGTTATCATGAACTAATTCATAATACCATTGTCCACAAACTTCATATCATAACCATATTGTCTTAGAAGAGAAACGGAGATAATATTCCTAGTCAAACTAGGAGCATACAAAATGTTTTTCAAAACTACTTCCAAAGCATTTGAAAGCTTCAAAATGTAGTCTCCTTGGGCTTCGACAACAACTTTTTCTTCGTTTCCCACGAAGAGACTTGTATCTCCTTTCTTGAAATGTTTATTTCTTTTGAACTCTTGAAACAAATTTCAAATGTGAGTTCCACATCCGGTATCCAATACACATGTGTTAGAAGAAATAACATTAAGATAAGTATGGTTCATGAAAGTTGTACCCGAGGTTTTCCCCGCATTCCTCTTGTCTTTCAATTCTTTGAGATAGGTTGGATAATCCCTTTTCCACTATCCTATCTCACCACAACCAAAGCACGGGTTATCCAAGATAACTTTTAGCTTCTTTTCTTTTGGTTTGGGTGGTTCCGCTTAAGCCTTCCCTTTGAACTTACCCTTGACATATCCCTTACCTTTAGCAGCCTTTGCTTTAGGTTCCGGGTGATGCCTCTTCATCGATTGGGTTTCTTCCAAATGACATGCATGAAGAGCTCGAACCGTTTCGAAGAGTTCCACCCTAACTTGAGTAAGGAACATTTCCTTTAGTTAGGTGATCATGTCATATGCCCCATGATTTTCAAAGTCCTTTTGAATTTCGGGAATCATAGTTTCCAACATGAGACAAGAAACTTGCACCGAATCCTAGGTGTATTTCAATCAATCGTTATAGGCATCTAAATCGGCAATCTTTGGTTCGTCGGGAATAGGATCGTCCAATATGTAGGATTTCTTTTCTTGCTTGAGAACGATTATCATGTTTCTATACCAATCCATAAAATTTTTGTTAGTGATATTTGCTTTAGGTGGATTGTTGATTACAGTCATCTATATATTTTAACAAAGCTCAATTTTAGTATTTTCAATATCATTTAACAATTTTAATCGTTAATACCCTTTACGTCTCCACGACAATTAATGATTAAAATCTAGAACCCAACGTTACATTCAAATAGTAGTTAGGTGATCTTTATCCTACTATTCAAATTAACAAGGTAGTCAACGTTTGACGATTGCAACCCTTTGCAACTTCTGGCTTTATGGGATCGGTTTAACATCTCATGTTTAGTTGGCATGTTTAATCCCATAAACACCTTTGTACGCCATGCGTCGGTGACCCTATTCACCTGTTTTCCAAATCAAGTCGTCCTACTTATACACACATGTGAATTTTTGTAATTACCTTATTATATCTCAGATCTAAATCAATCCAACATAATCGTATTAGATTGCATAGTTTACGAATCTAGTTTATGATATATTCTTAGTTATATATATATATATATGTAATAGTAATTGATATAATAGTACTAAGATTAAGGGAGTATTGAATCGAGAGAGAAGATGGACAGAGATTCGGTGTAATAATATAATCAATACATAATTTATGTAAGGCTACACAGCCTTATATAGACGATGGAGACGAATTCGTTACACATCCCATAACGAATTGGATCCATTGGTTAACTTACATAACACAAAAGGGAGAGCATAATGAATCAATGATTCGTTATGCCCTTATTCGTCAACATTCCATGAAGAATGGGAAACAAACATAACGAATTATAGTCCATTCGTTAAACATCCTTAACAATTAGACATTACATATAACGAACTGGCTAATTCGTTAAACATCCATAACGAATTAGCCCATACATAACGAACTACTTGTTTTTCCATAAATACCCTTACATTAAAATAATAATAAATTACAACCGATAAGTTACAAAGACTCGAGACGACAAAACCGTGCACTAACAATTTGCACATACAAGTGGCGGTTAGGTGACCTTTATCCCACAAATATGGCAAACCCAGGTGACCTTTATCCCACAAATATGGCAAACCCACCTTAAACTCACAAGTTTTCTCCAATGTGGTTAGGTGACCTCTATCCCACATCGAGTTTCCAAATGATTCGAGTGTTGTATAAAAGGATAGTGTTAAACTTGTTTTTAGAATGAATTTAGGTTTTCTAAATTCTAGATTTGAAAACAATTTGCATACCTACATTTGCATCCTTTCAAATGCATGGTACTTTGTTTGAAAACCAATTTTCAAAGTTCCTTTAATAAAACCCATTTAATCTTGAAATCAATAACCTTTAATAAAACCAATTTTATTACCTAATGATTTCTAAGGAACCAATTTTATGCAAGTTGTTGATTTAAAGTTAACAATCCATATGCAAAACATAAAAAAACCAAACATGCATATTAAATCAACAACAAGTTCATAACCATATCCACCTTAGCTTGATAACACTTGTTGACCGAAATAAGTATGCCAAAAGGTCTCTCCTATGGGACGAGAATGACACAAGGCATGTGTCGGTGAACTCCCACTTGACCCTATATTCAAATGCATCAAGTGTCTACCTTGTGTTGTGACTCTTCCACTTTATTTGGGCTTCCTTTTGGGCTCCAACTTCAGCTCTTAGCTTTCTTGGGCTTCCATGTTTGGGTTTTGGCCATTGGGCTAAAATCCTATCTTGGACTATGAGGTCCATTAAGGCCCAAAATCAAAACCCTAACTTTGTTGCATATTCTTTTACAAAAATATATCCTAATAAATTTTTCTCTAGTAAAAGAAATACAACTAATCTACTTATTATTTCAAACCAATATGAAATAAATAAATAGATTACAAACCCAAATAAAGGAATATTGTAACCATATTAAATAATTGAATAAATCACAACACAAACACACATTCAAACACAAGGTCATGGCTAGGTTATGAACATCCAAATACATATCCAAATATGCAAATCATGCAAATTAAAAATGGTTCCCCTTTTAACCCTTTAAGTTTTTGGCCAAGGTTAAGCAAACCGAAACTTAGGATTTTTATCCAAACAATATAATCAATCATCCATATGACTTAATTCTTCAAGATTACCACATGTATGTAAAGTATAATCTTGAAAAACCTAGGGGTAACCAAAAGCCCAAAACTTTCGGCCATATGGTGAACCTCACCATAAAATTCGAAATATTTTAGAACAATAGAAGCATGTATCCATATAAGCGGCTCTTGATGCCGTTGTTGGGTTTTAACAAGATTAACAAAGCCATATAAACCCATTTATATGAAAAACACGACGGATAATTAAGTTTTAAATCTTTTTATTTAGGTGAATATAAAACCAATTTTATATGCAAAACCCAAGCCTCGGATCCATATACGAATTTGCATGCTTACCAATATAAACAACCATAGGGTGTTTATATAATATACCTTCAAGAGTCCAAGAAAATGAAGGATATGAAGATATGAATGGCGAGTCTTCAAGATAGAAGAACCTCAAGCTTGTATACCCTTCAAGCTTCCAACAAACGCCTTTGTTTTGCTAGGATTTTCACTCAAAAAACTCTTTCTTGTTATTCTTCCCTTTGGCCGAAATTTGAGAGAAAGAAGAGAGAATTTTCTTGCTTCTTATCTATGTGAGAGAAAGAGATAGGTGCAACCAATGCACCTCTCAATCCAACCAATAGATCCTAATGCATGTCTTGGAATAAATAAAAAAATTAAGTGAGGAGAAAAAAGGGGGAAAGGGGGAGGCCCACATGGGTCCCCACCCAAATTCAAACTCAAGTAGTTTTTATTATTTACTTATGTTATGTTATAAGATAACATGCAAAATCCAATAAGCTTTGTGTGTTGTTATTTAAAGAACTTAAATAACATAGTACATGCAAAATGCAAAATGTAGTAAGTCTTGCATATTGTTATTTAACCAACTTAAATAACATTACAAGTAACATGCAAAATGCAAAATCTCTCATAACATAAATTATCCATATAATTTATTTATTTCACAAGTGCAAATATTTAGAAACCCAAATTCCAAATATTCTAAGTGTTGATATTTATTTGTTAGATCATATCTCAAATAAATATCGTGGTGTTTATCTAGCTTGTTAGTGGGTATGACCTGACTTGGAGCATAACGTACTAGCCACATCGATTGTAATATGTGTCTTGGGAAGACAGAGTCCAACATAGGGAAGGACAGCGGACATTTTACGTGTTCACGACCCTGAGTATAAGTATAGACAGCGGACTATGAACATACTCTTGGTTGACTAAGGCAAGTGACAGTATGCATGTATGTATGAAAGAAAGGTAACGGGTTCAGTAAGAATATGTATCTTCGGGTTTGTATATATGAGTAAGTATGTGAATGTTATGTTGCTTGATTAACTAGAACTCACTCAGTGTAGCTGACTTTTAGTATGCACGTATGCAAATAAGATTAAGGAGCTGGCTTGAAGGGGTACATGGCATGGACTGAGCTGACTGGCATCTAGTGAAGAAAAGTTATGATTCAAATATTTTGTAATGAATGTTTGATGTTTTTATATTTCGTGAAAAGTTTTAAATGACCTTTAATATTTAGAACTGTGTTTGTAAGTAAATCCAACATCCAATGTAGGGCACTGGGACCGAGGCCTTACAAAAATATTGGTGACATTCTACTAATTTTTGTAGTTATGCGTTTGGGAACTCCTTATGGTGTTAGTAAAGCAAGAGAAACATTACAAAGTCTAATTAATATTTATGCTTTGTTCAATGCAGCTTGGTGAAATAGGAAATAAGAATGAGGAGCAGCTCAGAGAAGCAAAATCTGCTAGTAGTTGGGAACTTAAGGTATTCTTATTCACTTTATTACTATTAGTCAAAGTCAAAGAAATTTCAAAAATGCATTTTCTTTGATTGAATCATCCACTAGGAAACTTAATGACTGTGGTCAAATTCGAATCAATTCAAGGTCTTTAATCGTGAAGGCATTTTTTAAATAAATCACTTACTCAAAATTTGCACTTTTAATTTTTTATTCAACTATTTTCTATTAATTTTGAAATCATTATTATAATTTTTTTTGTTCATAGAAACGAATGAGGAAAATATGCATTGTGTGTTTTGTTATAACTCTTGAATCTTGATTAGTTATTTATATTTCATTTTATGCATATTATTCAACTTAGCATTAACTCATTCATGATTGGAAACAATTTGTAGCTTGAGAGATCTAGCTGAATGTGTAATGAATTATGTTTTATTTTCATATTTATTGTTTTATCTTCACCAGTTTTATCAACCAAAAATAACCTATACTTTTTATATCTGCAGCGGTTTGGGAGTTCAGGTTGGCCCTTGAGCAACCCGTTCTTAGTAGTCCACCAGGTGGTTCAACAAGGGTTAGTTTGATGAATAACGGAATTTGGTTTAGTTTGTTGAAAGTTTCATATTAAGGGGGTGTTTAGAATTTCTTATTTTACCCTTTTATGACTCATAAAGTTGTAACTTATATAATTTATAAGTTACAAAGTTGTAACTTATGACTTGTACACTTACAAAGTTTAACTTTCCGATTAGATTTCTATAGTATGCAAAATTGGTGGGTTGAAGAATTTGAAGTTTTAAACACTTTGAACTGGTTTTATATGTTTCTGATTAAAGATTAAAAAAACTTTACCAATTGAACCCGTTCGAGTTACTCATATTGCGGATTTAAGGTAAGATCAACTTTGACTTTTTTTGTCATGTTTGACTTTTTATGGTCCACATTGACTTTTAGTGGGGTTTGACTAACAAATTTGAACGTACCTATTGGGCCTATATTTGTTCGGTTTGTACTTTAATTTTGGTTTTGTTGGTATTACATATGGGCTTGTATGTAAACCGAGATCCTAGTGATCTCGATGGGCTTTGGGCTTTTGTTGGGATAGGTTGTAGTCGCTATATATACATACAATGTATCTATGGTTATAGCTTGGTCGTTCATAGGGTTTGTTGAACGTGTGATCGTGTAAGTTTGTGCTTAAGCACCCGACGTTATAATACGTATGTTTTGAAGCATTGTGTCCGTGTTCTTTACGTGTTTTATTGCTATATATTGAATCATCTCTTGTTAATTTCCGCTTAAAAACGAGATCATTTATATCACATTCAAAGATCCGTTCTAAGGACTTACAATTTGTATCAGAGCCTATTGACCTATTCTAGGCTCGGTTGTGATATCATAGGTTCACGGTTTTGGCATATTGTTCATCGTGGTGGACTTAGTTTTTTCGTTTTTCCGGTATTTCACTCATCGGAGAAGGAAACTGTTTGTTGGGTAAAAGATTGAGTTATATTTGGTCAAAATTTAAATCCCACTTATTTAGGGATTTAGTTATTACCATATTTAATTGATCAAACACGTTCTTGGGCTTTTTTGACTGTTTTAGGGGTTATTTAAGATATCTCAGCCAAAGACTCTGTGTTCTCGGCAAATTACCGTCGTTTTCGGCTTATCTTGGGAGATTTCGGTTGAATTCATCAGTTCTCGGTGCAATCTGCTAGTTCTCGGTTGATCTCTTATGTTCTAGGTCACTCAAGAGTGTTTTCGGTGCAATCTGCTAGTTTTCGGTCAAGATCTGAGTGCTCTCTGTTGACTTGGTCTGCTCTCGGTCAATTTTGATAGTTCTTGGCTGGATTATACTAGGGCCTGATCAGGTTGGACTTTAATAAAGTACTTGGACTTTGTTTACTAGACTATTCTTAAATTTTATTTAAAATGGACCAAATAACTAATGGATCAACTGATGCTACATCAAGAACTGGACTCTATAATGGGAACTTCTACTTGTATACCTCGTATGTTGTCTTATGAGGGGTTTAGTGAGTGGAAGTTCATGTTTGAAAAATACGTTAAAATGAATGATGCCAAGGTCTGGAGAAGTATGATTAGGGGTCCACAAATTTTCACGTATCAACGTGAAAACTCTGAGAAAGTTGCTGTGAAACCTATTGAACTATATGATGATGCTGATTTTGAAAAGATTGAAGAGGATGACAAGGCGCTTTCTACTCTAACTATGGCACTCTCACTTGAGATTGCATTAGGATTTAGAGAACTACAATCTGCTAAGGCTTTATGGGAAGCATTGATTTAAGTGTATGAGGGTAATGAGGACATGAAGAGAAGTCATCTAGATCTCTTACGACAGAAGTTCAACATGTTCAATCACGTTCGGGGAGAGTTATTGGAAACTCTGCTGCATAGGTTCATAACCCTTGTGACTGAGATGAGATCTGCTAATATCAATCTGCAGCCGCTGAAACAAACAATAAGCTAGTAAATTCCCTGCCTCAAAGTTGAGATATGAATGTCGTGGTGATTAAGAAGACGAAAGATCTAAATAGGCTAACTCTGTCAGAAGTTATGGCAATCATCAAGGCTTGTGACATGGATGACAAGCAGCATGCCATAAACCATGAAAACTCTTACAATGATGCTGGCTACAGTGTTCCTTCCAAGAGTGCACTCATTTCACAAGATAGCTTCTCAATGTTTAAAGCTACTCAAGGGAAACATAATCAGCAGTATCAACCTCAGAACAATCTCTCTATGTTTAAATCAGCTCAGGGTCAATTCTCTCAAGCTCCACCACAACCAGCTACAGTGTTCATTCCTAAACCTACTCAACCATCTGCTGCTATCGTTAAACCTCAGACATCTGTTGCTTCTTCTAGTCAGGGTTCCAGTCATATTCCTTCCATTTCAAAGGAAACTCAGGAAAACATCGCTTTGACGGCAGGGTTCATGAATTGTTACAATGCCTTTCTTGATGGAGATCTAGTACAACCAGTAGTAGCTGCTAAGCTAGATCAAATGCATCTTGATAATGTAGAAGAAATGGATATCTCTTAACAAATCGCCAAGGGAGTGTTTCGTGCAAAGATGTTTACTAAAAGAACATGCAGAAACAACTGGAACGTGCCAGCAAATCAAAGATTAGGAGTTAACAAGGACACTCTAACGTGCTACAACAGTCACAAGTCGGGTCACTTTGCTCGTGAATGCACTAACCCAGCAAAGGAAGGGAACAGAGAAAGGGCGTTGGCTCTAGTGGAAAATGCTATAGGAGAAAATGGGACAGGTACGGCTGAAGGTGACAGAGGTATGGAATCTCAACAGTTTCCCTGGAATGATCAGATGGCAGCCCTCAGCTTAGATAATCAGACTGCAAACTTTGCTCATGTTGAAATTGCTAAAGAATAGAATGCTGTTGAGGAACAAGTTAAAGAGCTTCAATTTTATTTCATGGCCTTAACTCCCTCCAACACATCCGAGGTAAGTTCCCAATTATGTTATCAAGCTTGTATTAATAAAGTACATCTTTACAAATCTCATAATAGTAACCTGCTTAGAGAAATGGAAGCAATAAAATCTGAAAATTTTACTCTTAAGAAAAATGAAAAAACTTTCAGAGATAAATTTGAGGCACAGAAAAAGGATTTTTCTAAACTTCAATCAGATTTTAGTATAAAATGTTTTCATCATCTGGATGCTAAACAGAAAATTGTTGAGTTAACTGCTGAACTGGAAGCCTCTAAATTAGAAGTTACTAATTTAATTGATAAATTTAAAAGAGCTTAACTAGATTTTAAAAACATTCAAAGGCTCCATTACTGTTGTTAACTCCATGATTGAGAATCAATTATACTGGAAAGAAAATGCTGGTGATGGGATCAGATACAGTTCTGTACCCTCTCCATACAACGAGAATTACACCAGTTTTCCTCTTACCAAAGAGTATGAAGAAAGGGTAAAACCTATGAAATGTGGTAAGAACAATGAGAATGGCAAATATGCTCCTGATTCAGTAAAAGCTACTGAGTCAACCTCAGGGGTGAATGATACTAACGCGTTTACTTCACGTGCAGATGAAGTAATTGTCGAAGATTGGATTGATGAGGATGATGATTTTCCTGTTTTGAATAATAAAGACTTTGATTCTCATATTTCTTTAAATTTTCCTATTATGAATTCTATGACTTCGGATGTTTGTGTGGGCTCTGTTTTTAAGATCAAAGACAGTTGTGTGGCTGATTCCTCTAAAACTTTGAAATCTGGTGATGTGTTTTTGAATAAACATGATAAAAATAAGAAACCTCATAAACATATATCATATAATTTAGTTAAAGAAGCAAGTTCGAGTGATTAAAGTTGTGATAAACCTAACAACTAGTCAGGTGCTAAACTCAAAATAAAGCAAACTAGCTCACACAACAAGTCCAGACAAGAAGTTGACCACAATGAATTTCACATAAAACATCAATCATGTTTTAATTGTGGTACTCCTGGTCATATTGCTAGAAATTGCCCACACCGTCCATATGTTCCATATTATTGATTCTATTAGAGGAATGTGCCTCGAAATACCTATCAAAGAGAATCAAGGTATTATAAGGAAAATTCCTCTGATGGTGACTAGAAAAGAAACAAAGTTGGTAGGTTTAGTCCTCATCAGACCAAGTCGAACACGTTTTGGAAAGGTGATAGAAACGATGCTTCGGTCACAAGAACCAACTCCGTTTTTGGATCGAAACGAGTTAGGAAGACAAATTAATATGTGTCTCCTACTCGAAAACCAGAGAGTAAGCCATCCATTCATACAAACAAAAGCAAATCTTTTAAATATAAATATGAATTGCTGTCTAAATCTCCGGTGATCAAGTCATCAAGTTCCATATCAGATGATCGGAAAGACATGTCATGGAAACCCATGACAACTTTAGATGAATCAGGGTCACCCAGTGTTACTATGGACTGGGTACTAAAAACTAACTGATCTCGCACATCGTGGAGGAAAAACTATGGAGGAATATCATCATACCTTGGTATGTTGATAGTGGCTGTTCCAGCACATGACAGGAGACATTTCCCAACTACAAGACATTCAGATCTTTAACGGTGGGTATGTTTCATTTGAGGGAGAAGAGAAAGGGGAGATTACGCAGAAGGGTACTGTAAGTAATGGTGTTCTAAAGTTTGAAAATGTTAATTTTGTTCCTGAGTTGAAACACATTCTGCTGAGCGTCTCTCAGATCTTTAATAAAGGTTTTTCAACACATTTTACCAACAAAGAGTGTTTAATTTTGAAACCTGGTATCATTATACCATAAGATTGGGTTCTGGTTAGATCACAAAGAAAAGATCATGCTTATGTGATCGACATGAACAAAAATGTTCCTGATGAAATAACATGCTTGTTTTCAAAAGTGTCAGAACATAATGCCATGTTTTGACATCGTTGTCTTGGTCATGCGAATATTAAAAATATAATTCGTCTTGTTAAAAACGACATGGTGCGTGGTTTACCCGTAAAAGAATTTGTTACTATTGAAAAATGTGTAGCATGTGCTTTGGGTAAACACAATCGTAAATCTCATAAGCCAAAACTGGTAAACACCATTTCATCAGTCTTACAGTTTCTGCATATGGTCATGTTTGGTCTTGTTCATGTTTTGAGTCTTTCTCGCAACTCTTATTGTCTTGTTATTACTGATAATTACTCACATTTTACTTGGGTGTTTTTCTTGTCAAATAAGAGTGAAATTGCAGAATTGATTATACGCTTCGTGATGCTTATGGAGAATCAGCTCAACTTAAATCTGAAGGGTATTCGATGTGTCAATGGCACGGAATTCAAGAATTATACACTTAATTTTTTGTGCCAAAAAGGGAGTGCTTCGATAGTACAGTTCAGCTTAGACACCGCAACAAAATGGTGTTGCTAAACGGAGGAACAGAACTCTTATTGAGGTGGCAAGAACTATGTTGTGTGATTCAAAATAGCCATTGTTTTTTTGGGTTGAGGCTGTTAACACGACATGTTACATTCAAAATCGAGTGCTGATCAACAAGTCTCAAATGAAGACTCCATATGAGATTGTCAATGGTCACAAGCCCACAGTTGCACACTTTCGGGCGTTTGGCTGTCCATGTACACTGCTGAATCTTGAATCGACTCCAAAGTTTGGGGCTAAAGCTGATGATTGTTACTTTGTTGGATATACTCATCGTACAGCCTACATAGTCTACAACAAGTCAACTAAGCAGATTGTGGAATCGTATGATGTGCGCTGGCTGGAAGAAAATGAGACTAACACTCATGTCGTTCATGTCTGGTTACTTGATTATAATGAACTGCTTAGACCTTTCAACGTATTTCCAGTTGTTGATACAGAACTTTCGGGTGTCGGAGTCTCAAATTCTGATGACGAGGAAGAAGACGTTATTGACACTCAAATGTCTCCAGTGCTGGGTATTGATCCTTCAGAGTCACTAGATACCACTAAGCCATTGTCCGACAATCAACAAGAGAAGGTTACTGAAATTGTGTCTTCACCAACACCTTCTGTCAACACTCCTTCAGTTGAGGGGGAGAGTCCGATTCGTCAAATTTTCGGAAGTACCTTATTCTCAGATGTCATTCATAATGTGTACATTTCCAGTACCTCATACTCACACAGTACGGAGACATCTGGATGGAAGAACCCTCTCACTAAAATCGTTGAAGATCTATGAAACTTACCTTCCACCAGTTCTGTGTCATGGCATTCTATTCCATCAAGAATTCAATGAGATCATCCAATTCACAATGTTATAGGTCCTCTTGAAACAGGCGTGTCCACCAGAAGCCAGAGCAGACACATCAACAGTTGTTTGTTTTCTTGTTTCATCTCTCAGATATAGCCTAAATCAGTGGAAAAGGCATTACAAGAACCAAGTTGGGTGGATGCTATGCATGAGGAATTAAATCAGTTTTATAAGCTCAAAGTTTGGAGATTGGTTGAGCTTCCAGTTGGAAAGAAAGCGTTAGATACAAGATGGGTTTTTTCGCAACAAGCAAGATGATACGGGAGTTATAGTTCGAAAAAAGCACGACTCGTCGTTCGTGGCTTTCGTTAGGTTGAAGGATTAGACTATATTGAAGTGTATGCTCCCGTAGCTCGACTTGAGGCTATTCGGATTTTTATGGCATATGCCTCCTACATGGGATTCACAGTGTATCAGATGCATGTTAAAACAGCGTTCTTGTATAGAGAAGTCAAAGAGGAGATTTATGTGGATCAACCAATGAGGTTTGTTGACTCAAAGAATCCAAATCATGTCTACAAGTTATATAAAGCATTGTGTCGTCTTCATCAAGCGCCTCAGCCATGGTATGCAACATTGACGGCTTATCTTCTAGAGCATGGCTAAAAGAGAGGAACCATCAATCATACTCTGTTCATTAAAATTGTAGGGAAAGATTTGATTCTAGTTCAGATATATCTGGATGATATCATCTTTGGATCTGCAAGTGCTGCTTAGTGTTATGAATTTGAAGAGGTGAGGAAGAAGAGATTTGAAATATGTTCACTGGGGAAATGACAACATTTCTAGGGTTACAGGTTCGTCAGAGCTCCACGGGAATTTTGCTGCATCAATGAAAGTATGTTGAAGACATGTTAGCAAAGTTCGAGTTTCAAGATTCCAAGAGCGCAACAACTCCTATGGTAGAAAGACCTCTTCTGTCGTTTGATCCGGAAGGGAATCCCGTAGATCAAACGTACTATCGATCAATGATCGGATCCCTGGTGTAATTTACCGCCAATTGCCCTGACATCATGTTTGCTGTCAGCCAATGCGCCCTCTTCCAGGCTAATCCTAAACTCTCTCATTTATTTGCTGTTAAACATATTTTTAGATATATGAAATGTCAACCGAAGCTAGGTCTTTGGTACCCTAAAAAGTCAGATTTTGATTTATATGCTTTTGATGATAGCAATTATGGTGGAGACGACATTGTTAGGAAATCCACATCTGCTAGTTGTCAATTCTTGGGCGATCGACTCATCTCATGGAAGTGCAAGAAACAACAAACGGTGTCCACGTCCACTATGGAGGCTGAATATGTTTATGCGTCAGCTTGCTACTCACAGGTTATCTGGATGCAACATCAATTGATGGATTACGGTTTGGAATTTCTTGATACCACAATCTTTTGTGATAATGATGTTGCTATTGCTATTGTTAAAAATCTTGTTCAGCATTCAAAAGCCAAGCACATCGATATTAAAATTCATTTTATTCGTGACTGTTATGACCGTAAATTGATTCATCTTGATCAAGTTCACACTGATAAAAATGTGGCGGACTTATTTACAAAACCGGTCGGAACAGCCAGGTTTAATGTGCTTTTCGGATTTCTTAAAATGCTTCTTTTCGATGATTGAGTTTTTTTTAGGTTAAATTTGTACATATTTTAACTTTTGCACAAATTTAGGGGGGGAGAAAATTAAAAAAAAAATCAAAAAGAGTGTGTGTGTGTGTGTGTGTGTGTGTGTGTTTCCATTAAAATTATAAAAAAATTCTGTTTTAAACACTTTCGCTTAAAATAATGTCGGTTGCTCAAGTTTAAAGGACATGTACTTGTATATGTTTGGTCATGTCATCTTCTTGTAGACATGCTTGATTGCCATTCATCTATAGACTGAAAGCAACTGAGGCGATTGTGATGTGTTTTGTTTTTTACTCTTTCGCTTAAAATTATGTCGGTTACTCTAAGTTTGAGGGACATGTAATTATATATGTGTTTTGTCCTGTTATTTTTCTTTATACATACAGGATAGCCAATTACCTAAGAGCTAAGAGTGACTGGGGCGACTGAGATTAAAAATTATCTTCTGTAATTCTACGGGAAGTGATATGATTATTCAGTTATGAGCATGTTAAAAGCTTTAAATATTTTCAAATGAAAATTAATCTAACCTTTGGAAAATTATAGGAAAATTGATTCTGTGTACCTAACGAGTGAAGTTAGTACGCTTAAAAGGCTTTAGAAAAGTCTTTGATTTGCATGGTAGCTTTCCATGATGCGTAAATGTGACACTCGTCAATTTCAGGTTAACTCCGTTAATTCAAACTTAAGATCACTAGAACTATAACGCACATCTCATTACATTTAAACTAGGGTTTTAAATGACGCTTGACAATCACTACACATGTAGTCTTTCGGGATTGCACCGAAACGCACACGAGAAGACTCAAACAATTGGTTAACAAACGACAAACATCAAAACAATAAATATTTGATAATAATGTGCTAAGTTATATGCTACTTGATATTTATACATAGAACACAAAATTCAAGAGTCAAGAGTTATTATTTATACTAGAAAGTGAATAACTAAAAGTAGAGGGGCTTAAGTGAAACATAATTAATATTAAATAATAACAAAACCCTAATCCCCTACCCCCTCCCCCTACAACCGATCGGCCCTCCCTCCTCACACCCTCTTTGGCGACGGCAACCACTAACCACCACCATATCACTTCCTTTTGACCTTGTTTTTCATAATCGGAGAGTCCCTCTCTGGTTTCTAGTCATCCCTCACCTTCCTCTTGCTTGTTTCTGCGTTTTTGAGGTATAAACATAAACCCTAGTTTTCATAAATTATGTTTTAAGTGTTTATATGCTTTGTTTTGACTAGATGATGCTTGTTTATGCTTCGGTTGTTGATTTAGATGATTTCGTGTGCTCGCTGATTTTTGACAACAGAGATAGTTAAACTTGAATGAGGTGTAACTTGTTAAATATGAAACCAAACTGGACTATTTTTCAGTCTAAAAGGTAGTACTCTGAGTCTAGTTTTCAGAAAACCCTACCACGCCTGATTTGGGGGTGTTTTGGTCACTCAAACGATTTAAATGTGATCAAAGGTCAAAACTAGTACTGGACAGATTGTTAAATTGATGTTTAAACGACTGTAACTGGATGTTAATTTGGTAATTGGTCGAAATTATTAACACTACAGTGTACTAGGTTGAGTCTAGTTTCTAAGAAGTCCAAATTTGTAATTTTTGGACATGTAAAAGTTAACTTTTTATTATTTTACAAAACTGTAGTACAAGTCTGAATTGTGGGGTCTGCTGTTAGACTGTTTTGAAATTATCATATCTCATAAACTACAAGACCAAATGGGTTGGTTCCACTTCTAGAAGTTAAAAATTTGAGTTAAGAATCTAACCCAATTTGTCTTGAATTAATTGAGTTTACCATTTAACGATAATAACAAATATCAATCTGTTGCGCATGATTTTGACTGCTGTGAGTTTACTTTAATGTTTAGATTATTGTGAAAAATCTATGTACAATAAAAATACAATAAAATTAGTTCTGGAAACCTAGCTCATGTGTGCTTATGTGAAGATTTTTGGTGAATTAATTGATATATTATGATCTGTTGAATAGAGTTATCTTTCAAGTAGAAATCTGTCTTGATAAAACTAGCTGCTGAACTATGTGAAAATACATGAAACGTGTTTGATAATAGATAATTGCCATGTTTTGACTAAATTTCCCTTGTGGGGAGATAATTTACTAGTAATGTACAATGTTAGTATTGATGCTTAAGTAGTTGTATACACATGTAACGTGTCACCAATGTGTTTGTCGAGTCACACATAATTCACAAACGAAACACGAAACGTATCGCATGCATAGGTATTATGTGCCGTGTCTAGAGACTCAATAGTAGTTTAAATACTTAGAGAATCTCATTTTTGTTTTAGAGCACTAGTGAGGATTTTCTTTGACGCGCATCTCTCGAATTTGTTTTTGATTTCTTCGCAAACAGTGAGTTTCACGTTCACCTTTTACTCTTTTAAACACTTTTTACTTGGGGGAGATAACATACTCCAAACACTTTAGATTTTGTTATTGGTTATATATCGCTTGTAAGGCTAAGTGGCAAACAAACCAACTAAAGTCCTTCATAACATCGAACCGTTTAGTATTTGTATAATAGCGAGTCACTGTTTAGTAGTACTACTGGGTTTGACAAACCCCACCCAACTCTAAACTCGACTGTAGGTCGAGTGGGTGTAATCTTGGCTAACACATTACCATGGTCGTGGTTGACATGGTGGCAAGGCATATGATAAGCAGTCAGCTTCGGTGTCGAACACTTAGTAATACTTGTTTTATAGACTAGCTACCTATTGATATATAATTGACTTAACACTATCTGGTAACGCAAAACGTAAACGCAAACGCAAACGCTTAATTTATATAAATTTGTGAACTCACCAACCCTGTGTTGACACTTTTAGTATGTTATTCTCAGGTAGCCGAGGCGGGCGCGCGGTATAGGAACATGCATTCATTGAATACCATCGTT
The DNA here is from genome assembly GCF_021521415.1 of Bidens hawaiensis. Taxonomy (NCBI): domain Eukaryota; kingdom Viridiplantae; phylum Streptophyta; class Magnoliopsida; order Asterales; family Asteraceae; genus Bidens; species Bidens hawaiensis. The sequence continues at coordinate 24,958 of NW_027502796.1, forward strand.
TTGAAAAACTTTTTTTAAACTTTTATTAATTGGGTTTTTAAGTCGTCCTGCGTGACGCAACACTTGGTTTATGATTTACGCTTCCGCACTTATTTAAATTTAATGTTCGTGGTTTGAAAACTTTGAACATAGTGTTTGATTATAACTAATGATTCCGATCCTGTTAGTTCACACCCTCTGACGGTAAAACTCCGTTAGTGGATTTTGAGGGTGTGACAGATTGGTATCAAAGCCATTGGTTATAGCGAACTAGAATTTGCATGCATACTAGACTATAACCGCAACGACCCATTAGTTATAATTTCTACGCACTGCATATATATTTTATTTAGTCTTTCGTTATCTTTATCTCTTTACCTCGTTCACTCATACGGGCACATACACGACTTACCTGTAGGGATGTCGACGCCACCATCATCATCATCCGACCAGGTGACTCATGCCCATGGAAAGGAACCGCAGCTACCTACCTCGTCGCCACCCCGAGTAGCCCCAGAACTAGAAGCCCCTGCACCAAAGAGGTATCGCCTATCTGGAGGCATGTACGATGACGTTAGCTGGGATTGGTACCCGAGTCTGATCAGGCGTATGGTTTACCGCGATCAAGTTCCCCCACTACCTCACCCGAGCCGTCCTGCATACCCGCATACCCTACCACCCATAACCGAACCAATAGAGCGTGTTCTCGCAGCTGTTGTTTCCTGTTTAGAGCGTGACGCGGGTTTTATGCGCTCGGCGAGAGCGAAGGTTTCCGGATTGATAAGAGATGGAACCGAGGCTAGGGAGGAAATTTCGCGCCTGACAGCGGCTATGAAGGAAGTACAGGATGCTAATGATCAGCAGATGAAGATAATGAGAAAAATGCAAGCAGAGATGATAGATTTGCAAGAGCAACTCCTTGTGGCGAGATCCCGGACAGAGATAGCTCTAGAGCGTTGTGATATCTTACAGACGCAAATTGTCCAGAATGCAGCAGAACCCGAGGAAGAACCTAAGGAAGAACCCAAGGAAGACCCCGAGGAGGAACCCGAAGAGGAACCGGAGGAAGAGCCAGCTGAGCCGGAGGCACACTCAGAGGTGTCCTCAGACGATGACATCCAAGAATGATAACACCTAGATGGAGGGGTTGTCTCCATCCAAACTATTATTTTCTATGATTTTAAGGATTGGTTTTAAATACTTTGTAGCGAATACAATGGTTTTAATCATGAATTATTATTTGGATTATTATATGGTTGTGATGTGATGTTTGCTTCTTTTATTTTTTTTTCTTTCTTACCTACCTTTTATTACATGTATGGTGTGTTGCATATGGAACCGAGAATTCATGTCTAACATTTTATGCTGTGATTCTAGGAGATGGCTGGAAGAAACGCTGGACACGGTCGCGGTAACATCAACCTAACCGCAGCAGAACTCCAAACCCTATTGAATGACCATGCGGTGGCAGCTTTAGCTGCACATGTTCATAATCAAGCCGGAGGCCCAGCCGGAGCCTGTACTTTCAAGAACTACCTGGATTGCAAGCCCAACTCGTTTAAGGACACTGGAGGATTCTGCCCTCACTTGGTGGAACTCCAATGTGCAAATTCTTGGGTTGGATTTGGCGAACGCTATGAATTGGGAAGAGTTCAAGAATGTGATGCGGGAAGAGTATTGTCCTAGAGAGGAAATCGCGAAGTTGGAATCTGAATTTTGGTCTTTGAATATGGTGGGTTCCGAGATTTAAGCCTACACCACCCGTTCCCATGATCTAGCAGTAATGTGTCCACGGATGGTAGACCCGCCGAGTAAGAGAATCGAGATGTATATCGATGGGTTGGTACCACAAATTCAGGGTATGTTGACGTCTTCCAAACCGGCTACAATTCAACAGGCGATTCGATTAGCTCACAAACTGACGGACTAGGCAGTGGCACAAGGTGCGTTACCACCTAGAGGTTCCACCTCTAAACCCGAGACAACTCAATCACTGACAACAACAACAACAACAACTCGGGTAATGGAAAGAGGAAATTCGACAACACTAGGTCCTTATCATCGAACCCCCCACAGCAACAACACTACCGTAAGCCCGAGCTCGCTCGGAGGTTTAATAATCAGGGTTCCAACAATAACAACAACGGTGGCGGGCAGGGTTCGAGTAGGCTATGCTGGGAAGTACCCGAAATGCAACAAGTGCAACTATCACCATGCTGGCTCATGCGACCGTATCAAGTGTCTGAGATGCGGAAAAATGGGTCATCAGGGCAAAGACTGTAGGGGAGACCTAGCGACAAAGGGTGCTCCTAAACAACTACGGCGACTAAAGGGTGCTTCGAGTGTGGTCAAGAGGGTCATTTCAGGAAGGATTTCCCCAAACTAAAGCAGAATGAGAACAATGGAGGCAGTAACAATGGCGGAAGCAGTGGTAAAGGTAGAGCTTTCGTCATTGGGTCGGGCCAGGCCCGCAACGATCCGAATGTGGTTACCGGTAAGTTTCCTGTGAATGACTGTTTTGCTTCTGTTTTGTTTTACACTGGAGCTGATAGGAGTTTTATATCGAAAGCCTTTACTAAACTCTTAGACTTAACTCCAACCCCGTTAGATGCTAAGTTTCATGTTGAATTAGCTGACGGTAAGTCTATAGAAACAACTCACGTACTAGCGGGATGTAAGTTGAAACTGTCAGGTCATACTTTCGATATCGACCTCATACCCTTTACACTTGGTAGTTTCGATGTCGTTGTCGGCATGGACTGGCTATCCGAGAACCGAGCGGAGATTATATGTCACGACAAGTTAGTCCACATCACTACCCCTTCCGGTGAAATCATTTCGATCCAGGGAGAGAAGAGCGGCATGACCACCAGCGTCATCACCCTCATGAAGACGCATAAATATTTACGAAAGGGTCATCCTGCAATTTTAGCTCATATTATCGAGAAACCCGCAGAGGAGAAGCGAATCGAAGACATACCGATTGTGCGAGATTTTCCGGAAGTCTTCCCGGAGGATTTGCCTGGACTTCCACCCATTCGACAAGTCGAGTTCCAAATCGAATTGGCCCCCGGTGCAGCACCCATAGCACGAGCCCCGTATCGGCTCGCACCGGCGGAGCTTCAAGAGTTGTCCACTCAATTACAAGATTTGTTGGATAAAGGTTTTATCCGACCTAGCTCATCACCATGGGGAGCCCCTGTCTTATTTGTTCGAAAGAAGGACGGGACTTTCCGCATGTGCATCGACTACCGAGAACTGAACAAGGTGACGATCAAGAACCGTTATCCCTTACCCCGAATTGATGATCTGTTCGACCAGCTTCAAGAATCGAGTTACTACTCGAAGATCGATCTGAGATCTGGTTACCATCAACTGAGAGTGCGCGAAGAAGATATTTCAAAGACGACATTCAGGACTCGGTACGGTAACTACGAGTTTTCAGTTATGCCTTTTGGCTTAACCAACGCACCAGCCGTATTTATGGATCTCATGAACAGAGTATGCAAGGCGTACCTCGACAAGTTTGTGATTGTTTTTATTGATGATATCCTCGTCTACTCCAAGAACAAGACCGACCACGAAGAACACTGGGGTTGATCCTAGAATTGTTAAAGAAGGAACAACTGTACGCTAAACTCTCGAAATGCGAATTTTGGCTTCGCGAGGTTCACTTCTTAGGACATGTGATCAATGATAATGGTATCCAAGTCGATCCCGGCAAGGTAGAGGCCATCAAAAACTGGGAAGCACCTAAGACTCCGACTGAGGTGCGACAATTCCTAGGACTGGCTGACTACTACCGACGTTTCATCGAGGGATTTTCAAAGATTGCTCAACCCCTCGCCGCTTTGACTCACAAGGGTACTAAGTACAATTGGGGTGACGCGCAGGAATCTGTCTTCCAACTGTTGAAAACCAAACTCTGTATCGCCCCTATCCTAGCCCTTCCCGAGGGAACAGAAAATTTTGAGGTGCATTGTGACGCATCGATACAGGGTCTCGGTTGCGTGTTGATGCAACTCGAGAAGGTTATAGCGTATGCCTCTCGACAACTACGGATTCACGAGAAGAACTACACGACCCATGACTTCGAACTCGGAGCTGTGGTGTTTGCTCTTAAGATATGGAGGCATTACTTGTACGGTACCAAGTTTACCATTTACACTGACCACAAGAGTCTCCAACATATCTACGATCAGAAGGATCTGAACATGCGACAGCGTCGTTGGGTCGAGCTGCTTAAGGATTATGATTGTGCCATCAAGTAACACCCTGGAAAGGCCAATGTAGTGGCCGATGCTCTCAGCAGAAAAGAAACCAATAAACCTAGACGAGTGCGAGCATTACAACTCACGATTCACGCCAACTTACCCGATCAGATTCGCGATGCGCAACTCAAAGCCTTGAAAGACGACAATCTCCCATCAGAAGTTATGCGGGGCATGAACAAACAACTTGAAACCAAATCGGACGGAGTCCGATATTTCGAAAACCGGATTTGGGTCCCTCGATACGGAGAGTTGAGAAGCCTAGTAATGGACGAAGCACACAAGTCCCGATATTCCATCCACCCTGGCTCAGATAAAATGTACCACGACCTAAAGGCACTTTACTGGTGGCCAAACATGAAAGCCGACATTGCCATCTACGTGAGCAAATGCTTGACTTGTGCAAGAGTCAAAATAGAATATCAGAAACCATCTGGTCTGCTACAGCAACCGGAACTTCCAACGTGGAAATGGGAACACATTTCCATGAATTTCATCACGGGATTACCCAAAACACCGACGGGATGCGATACCATCTGGGTGATCGTTGACCGGTTGACTAAAGCAATCAAGGAATCGGACAAAATGGAAAGACTGACTTGCATCTATATGAAAGAAGTAGTGTCTAGACACGGAGTGCCTGTCTCAATCATATCTGATCGAGATTTCCGTTTCACTTCGCACTTCTGGAAGTCACTACAGAGTGCACTAGGCACTCGCCTTGATATGAGCACAGCATACCATCATCAGACAGATGGGCAAAGTGAGCGCACCATTCAGACCTTGGAGGACATGTTACGTGCATGCGTATTGGATTTCGGAAAAAGTTGGGAACCTCACTTGCCTTTGGTAGAGTTTTCGTATAATAACAGCTACCACGCAAACATTAAAGCAGCGCCATTTGAAGCGTTGTATGGAAGAAAGTGTCGATCACCTCTCTGCTGGGCAGAGGTGTGTGATAGCCAAATCACTGGTCCAGAATTAGTACTTGAAACCTCTGAAAAGATTGTTCAAATCCGAAACCGCATGGCAGCAGCACAAGATCACCAAAAGAGTTACGCCGACAAGCGCCGAAAGCCTCTTGAATTTCAAGTGAACGACCAAGTATTACTCAAAGTCTCACCTTGGAAAGGTGTGGTTCGCTTCGGAAAGCGAAACAAACTCGATCAAAGATACGTTGGCCCTTACCGGATAACTGAGCGCATTGGTCCGGTAGCGTACCGACTGGATTTACCAACGGAACTCAGTAGTGTACACAATGTATTCCATGTATCCAATTTGAATAAATGCCTTTCCGATGAAACCCAAGCAGTTCCTTTGGACGAGTTGCAAGTTGATGAACAGCTACGCTTCATCGAAGAACCAGTCGAAGTTTTGGATTGGGAAACCAAAACACTCAAGCACAGCAAAATTCCAATCGTTAAGGTTCGTTGGAACTCGAGAAGTGGACCAGAGTTCACGTGGGAACGCGAGGACCAAATGATGAAAAAGTATCCTCACCTTTTTGAAGGGTTGACCAAACACCGAAAACCACGAAAGCCGTCAAACCGTCAGAAATCACCAGAGGTATGAATTAAATTTCGGGACGAAATTTCTTTCTACTAGGGGATGATATGACAAACTGAAAAATTTTTCTTGCTTTTTCAGAAACCCATCGCGACTTGACTCAAATTTTCGGGACGAAAATTCTTTCAACATGGGAAGATGTGACACTCGTCAATTTCAAGTTAACTCCGTTAATCCAAACTCCGTCAATTCAAACTTAAGATCACTAGAACTATAACGCACATCTCATTACATTTAAACTAGGGTTTTAAATGACGCTTAACAATCACTACACATGTAGTCTTTCGGGATTGCACCGAAACGCACACGAGTCGACTCAAACCATTGGTGAATAAACGACAAACATCAAAACAATAAATATTTGATAATAATTTGCTAAGTTATATGCTACTTGATATTTATACATAGAACACAAAATTAAAGAGTCAAGATTATTATTTACACTAGAAAGTGAATAACTAAAAGTAGAGGGGCTTAAGTGAAACATAATTAATATTAAATAATAACAAAACCCTAATCCCCTACCCCCTCCCCCTACAACTGATCGGCCCTCCCTCCTCACACCCTCTTTGGCGACGGCAACCACTAACCACCACCATATCACTTCCTTTTGACCTTGTTTTTCATAATCGGAGAGTCCCGCTCTAGTTTCTAGTCATCCCTCACCTTCCTCTTGCTTGTTTCTGCGTTTTTGAGGTATAAACATAAACCCTAGTTTTCATAAATTATGTTTTAAGTGTTTATATGCTTTGTTTTGACTAGATGATGCTTGTTTATGCTTCGGTTGTTGATTTAGATGATTTCGTGTGCTCGCTGATTTTTGACAGCAAAGATAGTTAAACTTGAACGAGGTGTAACTTGTTAAATATAAAACCAAACGGGATTATTTTTCAGTCTAAAAGGTAGTACTCTGAGTCTAGTTTTCAGAAAACCCTACCAAGCCTGATTTGGGGGTGTTTTGGTCACTCAAACGATTTAAATGTGATCAAAGGTCAAAACTGGTACTGGACAGATTGTTAAATTGATGTTTGGACGACTGTAACTGGATGTTAATGTGGTAATTGGTCGAAATTATTAACACTACAGTGTGCTAGGTTGAGTCTAGTTTCTAAAGAGTCCAAATTTGTAATTTTTGGACGTCACAAATTTGGACGTGTAAAAGTTAAATTTTATTATTTTACAAAACTGTAGTGCAAGTCTGAATTGTGGGGTCTGCTGTTAGACTGTTTTGAAATTATCATATCTCATAAACTACAAGACCAAATGGGTTGGTTCCACTTCTGGAAGTTAACAATTTGAGTTAAGAATCTAACCCAATTGGTCTTGCATTAATTGAGTTTACCATTTAACGGTAATAACAAATATCATTCTGTTGCGCATGATTTTGACTGCTGTGAGTTTACTGTAATATTTTGATTATTGTGAGAAATCTATGTGGAATAAAAATACAATAAAATTAGTTCTGGAAACCTAGCTCATGTGTGCTTATGTGAAGATTTTTGGTGAATTAATTGATATATTATGATCTGTTGAATAGAGTAATCTTTCAAGTAGAAATCTGTCTTGATAAAACTAGCTGCTGAACTATGTGAAAATACATGAAACGTGTTTGATAATAGATAATTGCCATGTTTTGACTAAATTTCCCTTGTGGGGAGATAATTTACTAGTAATGTACAATGTTAGTATTGATGCTTAAGTAGTTGTATACACATGTAACGTGTCACCAATGTGTTTGTCGAGTCACACATAATTCACAAACGAAACACGAAACGTATCTCATGCATAGGTATTATGTGGCGTGTCTAGAGACTCAATAGTAGTTTAAATACTTAGAGAATCTCATTTTTGTTTTAGAGCACTAGTGAGGATTTTCTTTGACGCGCATCTCTTGAATTTTTTTTTTATTTCTTTGCAAACAGTGAGTTTCACGTTCCCCTTTTACTCTTTTAAACGCTTTTTGGGGGAGATAACATACTCCAAACACTTTAGATTTCGTTATTGGTTATATATCGCTTGTAAGGCTAAGTGGCAAACAAACCAACTAAAGTCCTTCATAACATCGAACCGTTTAGTATTTGTATAATAGCGAGTCACTGTTTAGTAGTACTACTGGGTTTGACAAACCCCACCCAACTCTAAACTCGACTGTATGTCGAGTGGGTGTAATCTTGGCTAACACATTACCATGGTCGTGGTTGACATGGTGGCAAGGCATATGATAAACAGTCAGCTTCGGTGTCGAACACTTAGTAATACTTGTTTTATAGGCTAGCTACCTATTGATATATAATTGACTTAACACTATCTGGTAACGCAAAACGTAAACGCAAACGCAGACGCTTTATTTATATAAATTTGTGAACTCACCAACCCTGTGTTGACACTTTTAGTATGTTATTCTCAGGTAGCCAAGGCGGGCGCGCGGTATAGGAACATACATTCATTGAATACCACCGTTTTGAAAAACTTGTTTTAAACTTTTATTAATTGGGTTTTTAAGTCGTCCTGCGTAACGCAACACTTGGTTTATGATTTACGCTTCCGCACTTATTTAAATTTAATGTTCGTGGTTTGAAAACTTTGAACATAGTGTTTGATTATAACTAATGATTCCGATCCTGTTAGTTCACACCCTCTGATGGTAAAACTTTGTTAGTGGATTTTGAGGGTGTGACAGTAAAAGTTGAAGTGATATAAACTAAATATGCTAAACTTATTATAGATAGTCATTTTGAAGAAATGTGCATGTCTCCATATATATCTCTCCGAATGATAGGCAGAAAAGCAATTACCCAGTCATACACGAGCCCGTTAGTGTCTTGATCCCCAAAAATATTATGTCTTTGTTTTGTTATAAAAAAAATTATATATATATAATATTGAGTTGCAAATATTTCGTTTGTTTTTTTAAAGCTTAAAGGGTCAAACTAGAACTACAAGGTTGGGGTATTCAAATAAGTCCCAAATACTCTGAATGTAAGGCATGTAAATTCGGATGACTTGTAAGTCCAACGTTCAACCTTAAAGCTTAATTTTTACACGTATAAAGAAAATCTTTTGATCAAGCACTAGGGGGTTGGAGTCAAATTGGGGTGATCTGGGAAAGCCAAATACGCTTTGAGAAGAGAAAGGAGGCATCACAGGTCTATTATGGCAAATTGAACCTAACTAGTATCACTAATGCAATAAAAATCATGCTAAGTCTATTATACCTGTTATCAACCTGTCTCTTTATGTCATAATAACGTTGAATATTAATCTTTGTGAATGCATCTTAATCAATGTGATTCCATATTCAGATAATCTCTTTAAAGGCTGCGTTTTTATCGAAACTGAAATATGATCCCAAAAGGTTTGTCAAAAGTATAAGAAGACCGAGTGATTAAATTTTGTTTTGTTTATTATTTTTTCTATTCCTTATTTTATTTTTATTTTATTTTCACCTTTTAATTACTCTCGTCGAAACGGATGCTATAAGGAATCGGTTTTTAAATCCATGGATCTCGTTCATGTTGGGCTTAAAAATTATCTATGCCCTTGTAACCCTTAAACTGTTAATCTGGACTTGTAAATTTGGGCCTGATTACTATTTGGTCCTCGGCCCATCAGGGTTTTCGGCCCATCTTAAGAACTTTGATATATAAAAGGGTTTTCTATGTATTATTGTTTTCATATTTCAAAAACATATTATCTCTCTCCGGCCAAAAACCCTTTGATCTTCTATGCCAATTAAGACTCATAAGCTTCTATCCTTCAAGATAGTTTGTGATCTCTACTCATTGACAGATAAATGAATGAGAAAGGGAGAATTTTTGGTTCATCGCGAATGGTGTATGGTTGAAATTGATGGTTGATGGTCGTTCTTGTAATAATTATTTCTTAGGATATAGGTTATATGGTTATGAGTTCTTTGTGCTTGATGGTGATAAGTATAAGAGCGTGCAGGGTTTCATTCCATGGCGGATTTTGGTATCTTGGAGAAGATAACCCGGATTTCAAGGAGAAACTCAAAAGTTTTTTTCTCATAAAGTCTGACCGAAAACGTGTGGTCAAACAAAGAGTTCTCGGTTGACTTGTTAACCGAGAACTCCCTTTGAATGACAGAGAACTCTTGTTCTCGGTGGATCTGGACAAAAAACCCAAAATTAGATGGAAAATGTTGGATTTGGACAGAAAACCAAAACTTCTATGGACAGAGAACTCTCCCCAGGACCGAAGACCAATATTAAATTAACATTAATTTACATTAATGACCAATTTTGTCTGAATTTATCATTTTTGGTCCCTGTAGTTTTGTAAATTAGATAGTTGTCCTTATAATATTGAGTTATTATTAAATTAAGTGAATGGTTTTATTAACTTGACTCGTTTGTTGCATAAATGGCCGATCAAGCACCTTTAAAGTTTGTAGATACTCATAATATAGCTGGATACTTGTATGATCCACCCATGGTGCATAAAAAATTCAAATCCATGATCGTGGGGCTTAACAAGTGTAGGATTTCTCATGCTATACGAGAAACTCCTGTTATATGCAAGAAAATGGTGACGGAGTTCTGGAACAACGCCTCCATCAATCAACGGAATGACGGGGGAGTCGTTACCATTGACTCCAAGATTCAAAAGAAGTCGGACTTCAGTTCAGAGGCCATCATTCTTGAGGTGTTGTTTGGTGATCAACCAAATTATCCAACAGAATATCCTACTGACACCGTTGCTGAAGTTGCACTCAGGATGGAATATGAAGGATCCTACCCTCCAGCAATCAAGAAATTATTTCATCCATACTGGAGGTTCTTGATTCACACGTTCTTCACGTGTGTGTAAGGACGCAAAGGGGGTTCAGATGAAATTAGCCACATTCAGATGTCGGTTGTGGTTGCTCTGATCATGAACTGGAACTATTATTACTCTAAGTTCGTGTTCAATGAGATGATGAGCAATCTGAAGGGAAAGAAGAAGGAGATGTTTCTCATGTACCTGAGGTTTCTACAGATGATCTTCGACCCCACTACCCCGATCTTGTCAAGTCCGTAGAGATGCTCGATTTGAAAGCCATGGAACCCAATACCTTTGGGTTAATGAAGCAATCATGGAAGGGATCAAAGGTCGTGTACAAAGGCCTTCACGAATTGGTCAAGTTTGGGAAGTTTTCTTAGACTGAGGCTGCTCCTACTAGTGCTTCGATTGTTGAGGAGCATGTGACACCTGCTTGGAGGTTCGCTGCTTTGTTTAAAACCATCTTTGATGATGATGAACCTAAAAGATCTCCTATACAACACATGAAGATAGAACACCAAGAAACTGAAATTACACCTACTACTGATTAGTTAAAAGATTTTGAGAAATTCAAAGACCATCTCCAGTCGACTGCATTGAAACCTCCTCAATAAGTCACGGCGACACAAGATGAAGAGATTGCTGAAGAACCAGCCTCCGATCTTATTCCACAAAAACGAAGAAAGTAAGATATGAGACCCGACGTGCTGGTTACTGAAACTAAAACAACAAGCCAACAACCGGAACGTGAGTCAGAAAAACTGTTGAGACCCATGTTGATACAAGCTCACCCATTACTGAACCTCATACACAAGAGCAGATTTTCGATGATATAGCACATGAGTTCGATTTTGAGACTGATATTCCATTTGTTGACGAGCAATTAGGATCATCTAACCCGATTGGTCAGTCAAGCTCAAGCGCTGCTGAAAAGATTACTCACATTCTTGCTATGCAAGATAAATTTATGCAAGGTAAGGGCAAGGGGATCACACTTGATGCTAAACTCGTGGATATACAGGTGTTACAACATCGAGTCTTTGAACTCGAACAAGACTCGGTTGTGAAGGATATGCGCATCCAAGATCTTGAATCTAGCAACACAGATAAAGATTCAAAGTTCAAAGAGCTTTAGTCTTGGGTGGTCTCACTGCTATGTACCTGGATCTCCAACAGAAACTTATTCAAAAATTTGGAGATGAATTCAAGGGCGGTGAAGACATTGCTTCAAAGACACCTGTGCAGTTCTAGTGGACGCACGACTTCAAATATAGATTCGTCTCATCCACTAGAACAGTATCTCTCTACACCTTCAAGAACTGCTGAGCAATCTGACAGACTTCAAAAGAAGATTCTTATTATGAATAATTCGAATCAAAATGTTGAATCTTCTGATCATCCAGATAAGTTTATCGTTGATTTCAAGAAAGGGTTCTCAGACAAGTATGGTGATAGGTCTGGAGTTATGTCATGGGGGTTTGATGTTGACAAGTCCGTGTGGTAGGTAAAGCGAAGGTCCGGGACCACTGAGTACTATAAGAAAACGAAGGATTTTGGATCTTGGACGAAGGTGGATCTTAGTAACCTCATCAATGCTCCAATTCACAATCCAAAAAAGACAAGAGGGCTATCGATTTTAGGAACTTCTTGAGGAAACAAGTTGATAAGGGATTCTCGAATATGTCTACAGCTGAGTCGTTCTTGAAAAAGGCGAAGGGGGTTAGAGACCCAAAGACTGGAAAGATGATGGACAACGTGATGTGGCCCGCAACCAACAAAGCATCTCACATTCCTCTATCCACTTCTATTCCAGAGGGGTCACTTGATGAGATGCAGTTCTGGACGTGCGACAGTGAAACTACCACAGTTGTCATTCTTCTACGACAGGGACAGTTCCGGTTCGTCGATCCACGTGATTTGCTGAAATTCCATGAACGAGACATCAAGACTCTAAGCAACTTTCAGATCGTGGAAGAACTACTATTTGAGCCTGCTGCTAAAGAGTATACAAAGATGGTGGGATAGATTATAAGAACAGGGGTGTGGTTTGGAGGATACAGAGAAGCAGATGCTAACATTCTGGAGCATGATTGAAGATGAAGATACAAACCAAGAGGGAGATATTTTGGCCTATATTTGTTCGGTTTATACTTTAATCTTGGTTTTGTTGGTATTACCTTTGGGCTTCTATGTAAACCGAGATCTTAGTGATCTCGGTGGGCTTTGGGCTTTGGTTGGGTTAGGTTGTAGTCCATATATATACATGCAATGTATCTAGGGTTATAGTTTGGCCGTTCATAGAGTTTGTTGAACGTGTAATAGTGTAAGTTTGTGCTTAAGCACCCGACGTTATAATACGTGTGTCCGTGTTCTTTACGTGTTTTATTGTTTTATATTGAATCATCTCTTGTTAATTTCCGCTTAACAATGAGATCGTTGATATCACAATGAAAGATCCGTTCTAAGGACTTACGATACCGTATCGAAGTTTGACTAAAAGGTCAACCCCAGTCAAGGCTTCAACCTTGTAATCTCTTTTGGGTTGATTGATTTATTAACAATAATTAATCACTTTACCTAAAACTTTTAAAACATGATTGAGTTAAAAAAGTTTGCAACAGAGAAATGGTTTAATTATTGATTGTATATATGATGACTTATGTTACAACCAAAGCTTTTTCCGCCTTAAATGCGGCTTTAGAACAATCAATGTGGTTAAATGAATAAGTAGTGGAAACAAGTATTTGTTTAGGATTTTTTTGTGAACGACCAAATAAGTAACGTCGGGTACTCCGTACGCGGCCCATTAGCTAAAGGTAGCCCAAGCCGGCCACGAGTCCGAACAAATGGAGCCCCTAGCGGTCCACCTATTGAGGGAACTAAAAGTATAATTAATTAATTATCTTATTTTTTTAAAAATTTTAATTGGTGTAATGTGTTAACTTTTGTGTTATTTTGTGAACAACTTTTTAGATTAGCTATGGAGAAGCTGGAGGAATAATAGATGATGATGATGATGATGATGATGATGATGATGATGATGATGATGAGGACGACGACGACGACGACGACGATGATGAGTGATGACATGTCTAGCCTTCAAATTGGCATGTTGATGCGTCTATAAACTCAACGATTTTGTAAAGGTTCTTAAAGGTGACAAATAACATTGGTTGTAGTTGGACTATATATCAACAACATTTTTTAGTTTATATATTGTTGAATTTTGTAAAGGCTTTTTACGTGTTATATTTCCAACTTTTTGTCCAAGTTATGATATGTTTGTGCTTGCTCATACCGGTTTAATCATTGTTTGTTTACTAAAATATAAAATAAATATATGAATAAAGAATAGATATATAGTTATTTATCAATGTTCATCGCTTTCTTATGGTAGTTTCATCGGTGTTTCATCATTAACTATTGTTGCATAAGAGCAATCTTTATATGTGTTCTTTTATCTATCATGTTGGTGGGTAAATTGATATATAGGTATTTACCAATATCCATGGATTTCTTATGGCATGCTTTCTTTTTATGTGATTTTTTTGTTGCAAGTCTCTTCGTTTGCACATTGAGTGTTTTAAAGCTTAAGTTCTTTTCATTATCATTATTATATATCTATATTATATATAAAGGAAGAGTGATGGACATCCATGGTAATTTCACAATTAGATGGCGAGGACAAAACGGACATTTCATAATAGGGCATAAAAAGTAATTTGCCATTTCATAGTTTCGTGCTTCAAGCGTCTTGTACAAGTTTTTGAAGCATCATGTTTTGTGTATTTCCTCTTGTATCCTTTGGGGCATGCAAAAAGTTTTTAACACACATTAAATTATATACATATTACATGTGTTATTATTATAGAATATTATTATCATTATTATGGTGACTATCCACATTTTTAACTTCCATGTGCCATTATGTTTCTATAACTTTGTTAGCCTATATATAGTGCATTCTTGTGCCTCAATTACATAAACCTACATACATACATACCAATGAATAACAACCTCATACCCTCTTTACACTATTTCTCAAGGTTAGAAGGATGTAATAAGGAAAAGTTGAGGCGATTTGGGCTAAGAAAAAAGATGATAGTGTAAAGTTCGGACTAAACTAAGCACACTTTAAGCAATAATTTTTATGTTTGAAGGTTGAAGATCGGTTTGTAATATTCATTTTATGAGTTTCGTGTGATTTTATTCTAAACATATTCTGGATGTATAATGTTTATATATTGTTATTTTGGTACATTAGTGTAAACAATTGTGGTTGATCTACATGCGTATTGTTATTCTAGATGTAAAATGTTTATGTATTGTTATTTTGAGAAAAATGGCTAAATAGGTATTGATTGTGACATTGACATGATTTAATGATTTACATGTTTCTTGTATATTCTCTTAGCAACTTGCATTTGCTCTAAAAAAATTAATCTTTGTAAATCACAATATTAATTGTCGTCACGCAAAGGTCCATATTGTTATGCTATGACGTGAAACTTTGTTTTTTTTTCTAATCATGTTGTTAGTAGTTTATAGTAGTGGTGTTTTTATGTTTTAGTTTTCAATATTTTTAGGTAGGGTGATGACGTATGTAACCAAAATTGGTTGGCTCTCTATTATGTTAATATTGTAGTGTTATTATGGTCTGAGTGTCTTGAAAATTTTATTCTATGACAGTTGCAACTTTGTTTTAATCTAAAAAGATTTATTTGCTCTCATCACTACTACAGGTTGTTCAATGAAGCTTGCAACTTTCCCTTCTCTTGTAGTATACTAAACATACTTATATACATCAGAACAAGAGATTTGGTAATTATTATTTTCTAGGCTTTGGTATACTTTTGTTGTGTGGTTCACCCTGAAATGAGTCAATGAACCGATGAAGCTTTCACAAATGATGGTTGATGGTTGGTTAGCTTGCTCAATTTGTCTCTTTAAATGATCATTAAAAACAATACAAACTCTTTGTTAGCTCTCTTCCTTCACCTTTCAAGAACCAACACTGCCAATGATGTAGTTTTAACTTACATGCAAGATAATAAAATATGATCTATTTATGATAAAAATATTTAATTCTTTTCTAATAAACAATCAACTTAAAACTAGCTCCCAAGGGTTAATACCTTGTCTTCTTTGTTTAACTTAAACCGAATACGCAAACAAACACCAATGTATGCAAAAATATATGTTCATTTTTTATAGTAGGTGTTCCTAATGCGCCAAACAAACACAAGCATACATAAACTCAATACCAAACACAACTTTAATCTTAGTTACTAACAATCAAACAAGAATAGAACTTGAAAGAAATAAGTATAAAAAGGACTCACTAGCTTTCTTTCATTTTAAATTGATAGCCGATAACCTAAGAAAAACCCCATTCTATTCACATTAATCCATCAAGTAGTTTGATTCAACTTTGCGCATAAACAAAACCATTCATTTAGATGGACTTTACACAATCTTAAGAAAATTTTTTTGGGTTTGCGGTTATCGGGAATTTTGATTTGTAGTTTAGACCTTGACCTACCTAAGAAAAGATCTCCCATAAAAATTGGGTTGTGTCAAATAGGCATTTGGTTCAATGGTATTGGTGGATTGTCAACAATCAAGTTATAAGGGTTCAAATCTTATTGTAGATTTGTAGGTGTGAGGGGGCTTAAAAAAACCACAGGAACCTAAGCATTGCTTTTACATGTAAAAACTAATAAAAAAAATTTCATGCGGGAGGCGTTTAGTTAAAAAAATCATTTATTTTTGTAAAAACAAATTATTTTTTAACTATTTTTTTTCTACACTTAATTTTTTTATAATTGAAACGGTTTCAAATGTGTTTATGTAAAAAAACAAAAAAATGTATGTAAAAACAGTTTTTTATACGTAAAAATGAGTATTCAATAACTTGTTTTACATATAAAACACTCGTGTTTCCTTAATTTCCATCCATTAAAAAAAAGAGAAATTGTTTTGGGGTTGTAGGCCGACATATTAGAAGGCCGACATCACCACAACCGATAAATTTATGGATGTCTCATATGATTAATTTACTAATAAGATAGACACAACTAAGAATGGTGACAAATCATACTATCCTTTGTTATACTATCAAGGACAACAAGTCATGTTTACATCGAGACTATAGTAACCCGATAAAGATTTTACTTTCATACAAACTTTTAATTTGTAGTTTTATCATCCTCTTTATTTAGTTCATGAAAACATAAACTTTGTAACTCTATTGTCCTTTTTATGAATTTTATCATACTTATAAGTTGGAATTTATAGCTTTATCATCCACTTTATTTTAACCATCTGAAAATCGAATTATGACTTTATCATCCAATTCATCAACAATTTGCATTAAACACCTTGTGAGTGGTCAAACAGTCTATCATACTACTTTTTATCTAAATAATATAGTGAGAATTTATTCGTTTATTGTCTATTTTATGAATTTTATCGTATGAGACTGGAATTAGTAGCTTTATCATGCGTGTTATTTTAACCATACGAACTTGTAATTTGTAACTTTATAATCCAATTTATTTTCAGTTTGGGTTAAACAACTTGTGATTGTCAAAGCCTCAACATGGTACTTTCTTCTTATCTGAATAATATAGTTGGCTACATGGATTTTGATCCCTTACAATGCTGAAATTATGTATACAATATTTATTTGAACCATAACATCTTATTTTAATTTCAATATCGCCAAACTAAAAATGGAGCCATACTACACAGTTGACAATTTTTCGTCTCTAACACAGTGTGAAATAAGATATATTGTGACAATTATTTTGGTACACTTTATGGCCAATATTAACAGCGAATTTTTTTATATTATCTTTATTGATTAATACGTAAGTGTATTTTCCTTTAATCATTTTTTTGTTTGATCTAAGTTCACATTAACAATTGATCTAAGTCACAGAGACAGAATATCGTTGCCATGATCTCCTAACAATTACTACACATATACATTAATAAACAATCCTCCATAAATTGTTTGTGTTATACAGGTTCATTTCAAAGTTTCAAATACGAGGACTTTTCGAAGAATTAATAATACCTAATGATTTACAGTAGTTTAAAAATTGTTATCGGTCAACAAATTAAACTTGTTCCATTCATATGTGAAATGCTAAAGAGGTTTAAGCTATATTTGTTGATTTGTTCTATTAGGGAACTCACCCATGAAAGAAGGAACGTCAAACTCATTGTTGAAACGCAGACATAAATGAAATATAAAACACATGCTATCATAGATGCACACTACATAAACACACATACATCTAACAAATAATATGTCATGCTTCGTATATAGATGTTTTAGGAAAAATAATAGCCGAGGAATTTATAAAACAACAATGAAAGTTTGAATTGTTCCTTCAAGATGCCACGTAAGTTCTTACTTATACACCAAGAAATAGAACAGAACCTAATGATTGACAGTGGTTTAAAAATTGTTATCGGTCAACAAATGAAACTTGTTCCTTTCATATGCGACATGTTAAAGGAGTTTAAGCTATATTCGTTGGTTCATTCAATTAGGGAACTTATCCACGAAAGAAGGAACCTCAAACTAATTGTCAGTACGCAGACAGAAATAAAATTTAAAACACATGCTATCATAGATGCACACTACATAAACACACATACATCTAACAAATAAAATGTCGTGCTTCTTATATAGATGTTGCGGGTAAAATAATAGTCGAGGAATTTATAAAACAACAACTCATGTTTGAATTGTTCCTGCAAGATGCCACGTAAGTTCTTACTTATACACCATAAAATAACATCATATAGTGTCATTACTGAACCTTCGTTGTTTTCGACAAAAAAAAATAAAACAATGCATGTGTACAATGGTCACATATACATATGGTTTTGTATGTCAACAAACATATTAACTAGGTCGGCACATTTTTGGCAATGCTACACAAAAACGAGTCATTTACACATCTCACTTGAAGTTGGTTCAGCTTAAATAAAGTAAGCCTATATTCATATACATATCTACATCTTGCATGTTACATGCGCTAATGAGATGCTTGTTGTTGTCACTAGATTCAGCTTCATTGCTTTTCATGTTGTTGGATGAGCCAACCATTACACCTCTACTTGGGTGTATTTCACAATGCAAAAGCACCTCTTTATGATAAGATGTTATTATTACTCGTACTATACATTTTTTTTGGCAGTTATGCATGATTAACGTCGTATTAATATTACATCTTTCGCTATTTGTAGATTTTTTTGTCTGTTTTCATATACACAAATTGTGTGCATATATAATGAAACCGTCAACTTCAAACCGAGTAATCACACACTGTTGACTTACGAGCCAACAATGGATGGAATCAACGTACTGGACATACACTCGTACGCGCAATACAATTACAATGGCTATTTTTTATGGAAGGAATAAAAGGTTTAAAACTAAAAATGGGTTGGCTGATAATACACAACCAAATTAAATCCAACATCAGTTGTGACACCTGATCCAACTCACCCATTTAAAATGCCATACAGTTATGTGTTGTTCAAACTTAAATCATTAGATCAGACTTGATCAAAATCCTTTCGTTTCTTATTCAATTATATTGATCATTTTTTTCTTTACACGGCACAAGAGTCTAATCAAGCCCGATCAAAATGTACGTTGCCCCCCCCCCCCCCCCGCTGCAGCGCGCCGGCACTTATACTATAATTAATAATATATATCAATTTCTAAACGTGTGTGTAGATCTTAAAATGTCATTTGAAGCAATCGAGGCGTGCATGTGTAAGTGTGGATTTAATGAATTTTTCGTTTTGGAAACTTAAGTAACAAACACTTGATAACACCATCTATCCGATACATAAATACATACATACATATATATATATATAGAAAAGAGTTCAAATAAAAAATAATTTTTTTTGTGAAAAGTGTGAGAAGAGCTTTAAAATAAAACAAACCTCCTAAATATGACATTATACCATGTAAATACCATATAAATAGAAAACAATACAATTATTTATAAACTACCAATCTCAACCACTAGATCATAGATCCAAGGGCCTAGATCTATTCTTATTCTTCTCACAAAAATATTGTTTTTTACATTAACCCTATATATATATATATGTATATGTATATGTATATATGCATTCGCCAATATGCATGTACACAAGCAAATCACGTATGGTCACAACTTTACCTTTTTTACAATTCCATAACCGACAACTTTGTTGCTCTAATTTGAGCATTTCTTTCATCGCCTTATTAAATTTTAGAGTAAACTGTCATTTTCGTCTCTGTGGTTTGTCCAAATATGCAGTTTTAGTTCAATAGTTTCAAATTTGTGATTTCTGTCCTTGTGGTTTCATTTCACTTGAAATTAACACAACCAAAATAACGCCGTTAAGTCTGATCATTAACCCCATAAGTGTGCCCTCACTTGAGGGGTATTTTTGTCCTTTTTTCCCAAATACACCCAAACCCTCCCGTAAAAGGGGCTTGCGAATTAGGGTTGGGTTTTATTTGGGGAGAAAAAGGGCAAGACCGCCCCTCACGTGAGGGGCGTGTTGATGGGTTTAAGGACCAGACTTAACGGGGTTAGTGGGATCGGATTTAATTGCAAGTGAAATGACACCACAAAGACGAAAATCGCAAATTTGAAACTATTAGACTAAACCGAAAATTTGGACAAACCACAGGGACGAAAACCGCATTTTACTCTAAATTTGAACTCTAAATCCTCAAGTTAACACACATCCAATCCTTTGTGTCGATTAAAAATCACAAAACCCACAAACCTACTTTATTAACAAATAATTCACAAAACACGATGTATCCAATATATATATATGTATGTATGTGTATATATATGTGTGTGTGTGTATACATATGTGGGGTGCAGTTACTGTACGCTAATGCCTTAACGTACGATAGGTACGCGAAACGCTCAAAGGTAAAAAAACAAAGGCAAAAACCTAAAACTCTCAGAAAGCGCTCACAAAAAACTAAAACGCTCAGCCAAAAACCTAGAACGCTCAGAAAATGCTCAAAAAGCGGTTTTCATGAAAAAAGAGAAAAATTGATCGATTAACCATCCAAAACTGTTTTTTCGGTGAACCGATGATTAATTGGATATGTATTGACGATTCCGAGATGTTTGGTTGTGATTTAATGGATCGATTTTGTGAAAAAACGGATTCGCGTACCTATTGTACGCATGGTTGTAAAAATCGCGCCGAGTACTCAACGAGTAATCTCCGCCTAGGTAAAGTTCTCGGTGAGCCATTCCCGAGTACTCTCTGACTAAGGCCGAGTACCCACCGACTAAGGCCGAGTACTCTCAACTCCCCAGACGACCGCCAAGGGTCCGCCTAACGATTTTTGCAACCTTGATGTACGTAAAGGCATTATTGTATCGGATCTTTACCCTACATATGTGTGTGTGCGCGCGCGCATACAATTA
This sequence comes from Bidens hawaiensis, assembly GCF_021521415.1. Taxonomy (NCBI): domain Eukaryota; kingdom Viridiplantae; phylum Streptophyta; class Magnoliopsida; order Asterales; family Asteraceae; genus Bidens; species Bidens hawaiensis. The sequence continues at coordinate 46,037 of NW_027502796.1, forward strand.
TATTTTAGTGTGCACCCTCGCAAAAAAATAACATCCAACAAACCAGTTGTACATGCGGCAACGAACTCGCACTCAAAAGTCATTATACACAACCACACACACACCAAGCACTACAAACTAATATGAAGGGATACTTTGTGCGAACCCGCAGCAACGCGCGGGCATTTTTGCTAGTATATACTAAAAGAGAACTTCTTAACGCATTGTTATATGTACTCCTCGCTTCTTTTATTGTAACCCATCTCATGCTTTCTGTGTATAACACGTATGATCACACCTGTCAGATTACAGTACTTAGACCACCCGTAGTGGCAACGTTGCCACTGCGTTATGTGACGAAAACGCGGGGGGTACACCCCCCCCCTGCGTTATGTGAAGCTTGTTTTTGGCTGCGTTGTATACAAAACGCGGGGGTTGGCACATAAATAAAAAAAATAGCCGTTGGGTGGGTGGGTTTGGAGCCGTTGGGAATTTAAAAAAAAATAAATTATATTAATTATATTTATACTATATAAACAAACCAAACTCATTTTTTTAAACACACTCCTTCCACTTCTATACCAATTAATATCTTTTACACTAATATTTCTACCATCATGTTTCCAAACAACAACCAAAATATTCTTGTTTTCGGCCAATATGCCCGTCAAGGCAACCAAAATCCACAACCGAACCAATCTACCGCCCCGACGCCAACCGTACCCGTCCAGCAAATGTTTGACCCGCAAATGGCCGCCTACTTTCAATATCTACAAAACTCTATGCCAAACGCGGTGCCCGGTTTCCAAAACCCGACGGCGAACATTTTTGCCGGTTCGGGTTCCCAACCCGCCCCGGAGACCCAACCCGAGGTCGAGTTCGTGCCGGAGACACAACCCGTCCCGGAGACCGTAGGCGGTTCGAGCCAACGCGGACGTTCGAAAAAACACGCAAAGAAGCCCGCCGGCGAACATCGGGTTAAAAAGACGGTGATAGCGTGGAGTATTGACGAGTGCGTACTATGTGCTCGTGTTTGGTGCCAGATATCGGAAGATGCCAAATGCGGTAGGTTTTTAAAATGCACATATATTTTTTTAAATTTCTTATAACAAACATTAAACTTGTAATGTTTTATTTTTTAGCGAACTATCAAAAAATGGGGGTATTTTGGCACAAAATTATAGAGATGTTTCACAACCTTGGCGAGGACTCACGTCGAGAAAAAGATTCGTTACTGTCGAAATGTGGCGACATAAACACCAAATGCATGGCTTTCCATATGGTTTTCTCTCGGATGAATCGAACTAGGAGTAGCGGTGACTCGGACACGGAAGTCATGGATAACGCGTTGGTTAGTTTCAACATAAGGTCGGCGGGACCTTCAACTACTTTGGCATTTGGAAAGACCTCTTGAGGTTTCACCCAAAATGGGGCTTGGTGTTGGATGCCGAAGCCGAAGCTGAAGGTGGTCCGCGTAAAAAAAGTCTAAAACATCGTCTTCAGTTGATCCAGACACGCCCCGTTCCGACGCTCGAAACTTCAACATAAGCGATAATGACCCCGTGAATACTACCGACATGCCTCGGCCGGGGGGGTAAAAGAACCAAAGGCAAAGGAAAGGGGAAAGGGGCCGGTTCGTCGTTGGCAACGGGGTTCGAATCCCGAATTGGAAAGCCAATTCCAATTAATGAACTCTCGACTCCAAGATTTATAGCAACTTGGAACCCAACGACTTCATGTAAATTTGGACGCCGTCAACCTACTTCGAAGGAATGAGATGGACAAAGACATCGAGATTTTATCAAACGAGCTATTCGAAGACGACCCGATAGTCCAATCTCTAAAAGCCAATCGACGAGCGAAAATTTTAGAAAAATATAAATGAGTTTTAGTTTTATTAGTATTATTTATGTTTTTTTATTTTAATTTGATGTATTTTTTATTTGGAAGTTTAATGTAATTTTTAATTTTATGTTAATTTATTTAAATGATTTAGTATTTAAAAAAACAAATAAAATTAATAATGACTGGGCGTCACATGGCGTATAACCCCTGGTAGTGGAGAGTTATGACTACAGCCTGTTTTTGTACAAAACCATAACTCTGACTGGACGTCACGTGACGCATAACCCCTAGTAGTGAGGATTATGACTACATATCTCTTACACCAACTGTCTACTTTTCCCTCTCTTCTATCTTTACACCTCCGGGCTTCTCGCTCTTTCTTTCTTCATCTACTGTGCCACTAGCCATCATCGTCTTAAATCTCTGTATCGACTATCTTCCACCACTAAGGTTGTCACCATCATCCGTTTCCGGGTTCCATTTGGAAACCCTAGGTAGCGGAGGTGGTCCGATGGTCTTTTAGTAGGGATACAGTTGGCAGGGGATGGACTTGGAAACCCTAGGCCGCGAGGGTCCGATGGTGGTGGCGTTGTGCATCTGTGTCGGCACCATTTCTAGCCGTAGTTCGTGGCGGTGGCCCGGGTGAGGGAGGCGGCTGACCTATTGTGCCCTAACTTTTGCCACTTCCTTTACGATTATTTTCTCCTGTGAGTAGTTAGGGTTTACAAATTGTGTGTTAAAGGTTGTGATCAGATTCGTTGTTGCAGATATGAGCCAGTGGGCTGGGTTATCACGAATCATGACTAACCTACAACTTTCGAGTTCTTTTTGGGAATCCTAGGTAGCGGTGGTTGTCTGGTGGTGTTTGCTGGTGGTGAGCCTCTTGACTTTATCTAATTACGAGCTGAATTAATGAGATTAGTCGATGTTTATGGCTTGAATTGTGTTCAAGTGTGTGCTCGAATCAGTTTGCTTTGTGACCTTTATGTGGTGGTTACCGAAGTATGTCTATTTTTTGCATACTGTTTCTACACTTTGTTTCCGGCTATGTACACGTTTACTTATGGTCTGTTGCTTGAAAACGTTGGTAATTAAATCTAAACATTTTTGGGTTGATAAAGGCTATGATGATGAATGAACTTGGCTTCACCTGAGCCTCCAAATGTATTGATTCAATTTTCTTTATGCTATTGCTATCATACAATTTACCCTTTTAATTTGATGTAACAGTTTACTCTATGAAAGTAGCTGCTGTGGCTTCATTTGCAAAGGTAAATTCTAATTCTTTTCATATTATATTCTAATACAAATCTTTTCCTAATTGAATGATCCACGTAAGAATTTTCTTATCTTACTTTTCTTGGTTATATGTCCAATATATACTATGGAAGATACAATCCATTTCAACAAACTTTGAGAGTTTGTCCTCTGAAGTTATATTTCTTTTGTTTACTTCCACTGGCTGAATGGATGGACTCATGGACTTGAAGTCAAATGGTAACTTGCTTGATATATATTGTCTTTAAAATATAGCTTAGATATTTGACATTTTATTTTTGTGGTTTAGTGCAGGGTAGAATATCAAGTTACCAACTAACTCAAATGCAGTTAGCTATAGAGGTCAGGATGTCGTTGTTGGACGCGTATTTGCACCTTGCTTCAGGATGTCAAATAATATTTGACATATTATTTTGTAAGTTGTGTTGGTGATTAAAAGCTTATATCATCTGGACTGTTTTTGCTTTATTTTTGTAAAATGTGCAAGAGTGAGATGTAGATGTTTGATTTAACGTTCGCATCGTAACACTAGATCTTAAGCACCATTTCGTGTTTAAATTGTTCTCTTTTATTGGTTTAATGGCGCCTCCCCACCTCTCACAATGCGGGGGTCGTAATACTAGTTATTTTATTTTGCAAAGCTCTATTTGAGTTTATTTGTTTTGTTTTTTTCTTTTTTATCTATTTGTCAACCAGTTTTACCAATTTTTAACTAAATCCGGTATAAATAAAATATCGGTTTCTAAAACATTTATTAAATGTTTACCACTTGTACAAAGGTCCAATAAGTTCAAATTTTGAAATAAAACTCGAATCAGATCGTTATATGCTTATTATTTTTTATTGAATGTTGTAACGCTTATGACATATATAGAAAACAACGATGCTACGAATTAGAAAACTAACGGAGGGTACTATAGTGTATATCATGAAAAAACAGATAAACTAAATGAAAACGAGCATCGGATTGTAAATTGTCACCCCGCCGCATCGCGCGGGTATGTATTATTATTATTATTATTATACCTATAAGAAGGTCAGAATGGTCATTTAACAAAAACTCATAAAATTAAGGCGTGTACAACTTCTTATGCATCCTGTATAACTTATATTGCATCATTGCGTTTTGAATCGCTTATTACCATGCTTTTGAAATTTTATATCACTTGAATTTGAACCCCTTGTTAAATGGAAATTAACAAAACTAGACTTCCCTTACACTGTCGAGTTAGCCAATTGTAAAACTGTCCAATCCAATACTATTATACGTGATTCCACCTTGACTTTTGATGATCATTCTCTTTTTATCGATCTAATTCCCTTTAAGCTTGGTATCTTTGACCTATTTGTGGGAATGGATTAGTTATCCCGTAATCAAGCCGAAGTTGTATATGCCAAGAATCTCATTCGTATCCCGTTACCATCCGGTGAAACACTAATCATTCAAGGAGAAAAACCCGACCGTAACCTAAAAATCATCTCTGTATGAAGGCCCGTAAGCTTTTGAGGAAACAATGCTACCGTTTTAGCCCATTTAGTTGACAAGAAATCCGAAGGGAAAAAGATTCAAGACATTCCCGATAAAGACTATCCCGAATTTTTCCCGACGACTTGCCAGGATTTCCTCCGCCTCGACAAGTCGAATTCCGAATCGACCTTATACCTAGTGCAACTACCGTAGCCAAATCTACCTACCGCTTAGCCCCACCCGAAATGCAAGAACTCTCTAGCCAACTTCAAGAACTTCTCGACAAAGGATTATTCAACCAAGTTTCTCACCTTGGGGAGCTCTTATCCTTTTTGTCAAAAAGGACGGATATTTTCGAATGTGCGTCGACTACCGAGACTTAAATAAACTTACCATCAAGAACTGATACCCACTACCGAGGATTGATGATCTCTTCGATCAGCTTCAAAGAGCCCCTTCTTTTTCAAAAATTGATCTCCGCTCAGGTTATCACCAACTGCACATTCACGATGAAGACATGCCCAAAACCGCCTATCGTACCAGGTATAGACACTATTAGTTCATGGTTATTCTCTTTGGCTTGACTATTGCACCCACGGTGTTCATGGACCTCATGAACTGCGTCTGCAAACCGTACCTTGAAAATATCATCATTGCTTTTATTGATGACATTTTAATCTATTCAAGAACCAAGACCCAGCAAGAACAACACCTTCGTCTTACTTTGGAACTATTGAAGAAGAACAACAAAGGTATGCTAATTTTCAAATGTGAATTCCGGCTTCGCGAATTCAATTTTTGGGTCTTGTTATAACGATAAAGGTATACACGTTGATCCCGCAAAATCAAATCCATCAAGAATTTGAAAGCTCCGAAAAGACCATCAGAAATATGTTCCTTCCTTGCTCTAGCTTGTTATTATCGTCAATTCATCTTGAATTTCTCAAAAATAGCCTTACCTCTCACCACCTTAACTCAAAAAGGCAAGTCGTTCATTTGGGAACAACAGCAAGAAGACGCATTCCAACCCTAAAACAAAAACATTGTAATGCACCCATCTTAACCTTCCCGATGGAAACGATCATTTCATTGTCTATTGTGATGCTTAAAATCACGGTCTCGATTGTGTAATCACGCAGCCAGCAAAAGTCATAGCTTATTCCTCTCGTCAACTCAAGATCCACAAAAGAACTACACCACTCAAGATCTTGAGTTAGGTGCAGTGATTTTCGTTCTAAAATTTGGAGACACTACATTTATGGAACTAAATTTGTCATCTATATTGATCATAAAATCTTGTAACACATCCTCAACCAAAAGAACTCAACATGAGGCAACGGCGTTGGGTCGAGTACTCAATGACTTAGATTGCGAAATTCGCTACCACCCCGGGAAATCGAATGTTGTGGCCGACACCCTAAGCCGAAAGGATAGAGTTAAACCCTCTCATATTCGGGACATGGAATGATTATTCACACTAGCCTTAAGGCCTAAATCTTTAAGCTCAAGCCCAAGTGGTAGCCCAAAACAATCTCAACGCCGAATTGGACTATGGAGCCGAAAAAACAATTTGAAACTAAGTCTGATAGAGTTCTTTCTTCATGGGACTTGGATTCCAACTTCCGAAGACCTTCGTAATATTATCCTTGACGAAAAACACAAAACTCAATATTCGGTACATCTGGGAGCCGATAAAATGTACCACGATCTTAGGGAATTCTATTGGTGGCCTGATATGAAGAAGGATATAGCCTTGTATGTTGGGAAGTGTCTCACTTGTTCAAAAGTCAAAGCCGAGCATTGTATGCCCTTGGGTTTGCTTGAACAACCCGAGATTCCTCTATGGTAGTGGGATCAAATTTCCATTGATTTCATCACTAAACTACCATAAACCACTCGTAAGCATGATTCTATTTAGGTTATAGTCGATCGTCTCTCCAAATTAGCGCATTTCATCCCTGTTAGTGAAACCTACAAAATGGAGAGGTTGTCTCAAATTTACATCAACGAAATCGTGACACATCATGGTGTTCCCTTACCCATAATCTCGGACCGTGACAGTCATTTTACCTTCAACTTTTGGCAATCCCTTCAAAAATCTTCGGGGACTCGTGTGGATCTTAGTACATCCTATAATCCCCAAACGGATGGTCAAACTGAGAGAACCATCCAAACCTTGGAAGACATGCTTCGTTCTGCATAATCGAGTTTGGAGGAAATTGGGATGATCACCTACCTCTCATTGAATTTTCCTATAACAACAGCTACCATACTAGCTTCAAATGTGCTCCTTTTGAGGTTTTGTATGGTAGGAAATGTAGAACACCCGTGTGTTGGACCGAGATTAGTGGCTCGCAAGTAGTTATTGGTTCCGAATCCTCCAAGCAAACTCCGACAGGATTGCCATCATTTGAGAAAGACTTAAGGCCGCTCGTGATCGACAAAAGAGTTATGCCGACAATCGAAGGAAACCACTTGAGTTCAAGTTGGCGACCAAGTCTTACTCAAAGTTCCCCCCTAGAAAGGCATTGTCTGATTTGGGAAAAAGGGAAGGCTTGCTCCTAGGCATGTTGGACTTTTTGTGATTCTTGATAGGATTTGTCTAGTGGCATACAAACTCAAACTACCTCAGGAATTGCACAGTATTAATGACACTTTCCATATTTCTAACCTCAAGAAATGCTTATCCGACGACACTATGTTGAGAAACCTATCGAAATCATGGATCTTAATGTCAAGAAACTCAAGCGAAGTTGAATCCGTTTTGTGAAAGTCAAGTGGAACTATAAGTAAGGACCCTTGAGAACTTGAGGATCAAATGAAACAGAATTACCATCATCTTTTTCAAT